>NC_140994.1:16519924-16699924 GCF_052327205.1 Somniosus microcephalus | reverse complement strand
AATTGAAGGATTTATAAAAAGAAACGGACCAGCTATTCCTTCACACTCCTAACCTAATGGGGACTGCAGTCTGGTTTTTTTCCAGATGGCTAGGAATGCCATGAGAAGGGTGTAACCTGCTCAAGGGGTTCAGATGGGTTCATAAGCCATAAGAGCCAATCTCCAGAGGTTTACGAATGTTGTCTAAACCCTTGCACGCTTCAGGCACTCCATTCTCCCAGGTGTTTTGTTCTAATGTATGACATGATCTTCCTTTTTTTTAAATTTTGTCGAGAGTTGCTGTTCATTTCCCGCTCCTCAGTGTTCTGTTGTTGCTGCCAATTTTTCTATCGCTGTCAAGATTATGGTCGATAAGCTTTTCCGTGCAGCTTGACCTCTTGGCTCGCAACAGAAAGCAAGAGTTTTGCTGAAAGCTCGTGCTCTCTTTCACTAGGGAATGAATAATGATCTTTGTAATTATTTAATTTAAAAGTTGCTTTAATGAAATGGAACTCCTACAGACTCAAAGTTCCAGAGTCGCTCTCTGGTCAGTATGGATTTACCAGCTCTCTGCCATGGATATGGTAGAGCCTCTACAATGGACCTCAGTGCCCCTGGGTTAGAGACTGTCGGGGGGTAAAATGTAGTCAGGGTTTCTGCTCCTAATCATTATCCAGTGATACCTGCAGGAAAAGGGCTGTTGGGTGATGACAGAATTGGGCTATGCGGTGATGCCCCTCATGGCACAGCAGCCTCATTGTCTAGGCTCACATGTGAAGAATGGCCAAGTTGGACAAGGTACTGGAGAGCTGCTGATGTCCCTGGAGCTGTAACTGTATATGAATCTATGGGGGCGATTTTGTCAATGGGGGCGCGCTGGAGGTGGGACTGCTGCTTGGCGGGTCGATGTCCCGCCTCCATCTATTTGTGGCCAACCCACGCTATTTTCCCTTGATTGACCTTGTTAAGCCCGCCCAATTAAGGGAAAGCCAGTTGCAGAGAACGTCAACATATGACGTTTCATCTGTCAAAAATTTTAACAGATGAATTGTCATCGTTTGACAACTCTGTGAAGCTGTCAAACACTGACATTCTCTGTAGTTTGATGAGGTCTTGCATTCAAGACTTCATCAAACTTCTTTCTTTGACAGAAATGAGATGGTTGTTGCATTGGAGAATGCAACGGCCATCTGTCATCTCCAACACGGAGGTCCGAGACTCTCCGCATACAAACCGACTGAAGCCTGCAGGAAGAAACACAGGTAAGTACACTTTTAAAAACACTTTACACTTACCTCAAATACTCACCTCTACACTCTTGCACCCATCACTTACCTTCACAGCGCACTTTTACACCCCCCCAACCCCCGCAGACCCAGTACTCGCCTCGCTGAGCTGGCGGGTTTCGGAGCCTTTGGGAAACCAGCACTTGTGAGGGCAAAAAGGGGATAATCCTATTTTCTGCCTGTTAACTACCTGTCAACAGGCAGTTAATGGGCTTTAATCCCTTCCCGCCTCCAAGGAGACGGGACCCGGTGCGGATGGCTACCCGCCTCCTGGCAAGATGGCACGGAGGCGGGTTGGGCACCCGCCCCCAAAATCTGCCATTTTCCTGGCAGTCCCACCTCCCCAGGGCTGGCAAAATCGCCCCCTGTGTGTTCAGAGGAGGAGAATATCGCAGGGGTGAGGTTTAAAAACTGAAATTAAAATGCCATGGAGCAGAAGTGCAAGAGTTTACACCAATGTTCCCTGTAAACTGCGCTTTGTTCTGCGCGGCCTGTTTCTTTTAATGCGCGGTCCCTTTAAATTTCTGCGCGTGCCCGGTATTAACAATGGAAAAGCCGGTGAGCGGCCTGCGCGGGAACATTGGCTTACACCTGCTGCCCTGTGCACCGTGAAGTCTGATCTTGGCACTGTTCCACTGGACAGGTGCCAAGTGATGACTGAGAGCCTCCTTCTCTGGGAAAGCGAAAGGAAAGATCGGAGGGAAAGTTAGCCCGCGGCTATTGCGGTGCCCCTCCCAAGGGTATAAGTGTGAGCAGCTTGCCCGCACTGCCAACCACAAGAGGAGCTAAATAACTAAGAGCTTTCAATTGTAAAACAGAGTGCGCATTACAGGGAGTGTTCGGCACAGAAACTGGTCCGTGCTGGGGTTTATGCTCCACACGAGCCTCCTCCCAACCTCTCCATCTCGCCCTATCAGCATAACTTTCTATTCCTTTCTCCCTCGTGTGTTTATCTAGCTTCCCCTCGAATGCATCTCTAATGTTCACCTCAACTACTCCCTGTGGTAGCGAGTTCCGAATTCTCGTCACTCTCTGGATTTTTAGTGACTATCTTATATTGATGGCCCCTAGTTCTGGTCTCGCCCACAAGTGGAAACATCTTCTCCACGTCTACCCTATCGAACCCTTTCAGAATCTTAAAGACCCTCTATCAGGTCACCCCCTCAGCCTTCTCTTTTCTAGAGAAAAGAGCCCCAGTCCGCTCAATCTTTCCCCTCAGTTCTGGTGTCATCCTTATAAATCTTTTTTGCACCTTCTCCAGTGCCTCCTATATCCTTTTTTATAGTATGGAGACCAGAACTGTGCTCCGTACTCCAAGCGTGGCCTAACTAAAGTTCTATACAAGTTTAATGCAACTTTTCTGTTTTTTAATTCTATCCCTCTAAATAATTGTCCAGTTTGTGCAGGCGGCTATGCCAACTTGATGCCAATCTCCTGATTTAGGCTAACTCCAGTGTTGACGGATAGGAGAGTGACCTTTTGAAACAGGGTGGGTGTTATCCTGGGCTATTTGCTGCTAAAATTGACTGCAGTTCTTGGTGAGGGGGGAAAGAGGCAAATCTAATCTTGGAACTGTGGTATAATCAGGGTTCTGATCTCTCTTGGAAGCGGCTGGACGTTTCTGCAGTGCTGGGCGATAGCCCTCCTTTCTAAGTCATGAGACTGGGCTGCAGTCAGTGAATCGCTGCGGTAAACCGGGCCAATTAAAGCAGCACTTCTACAGAGTTCAGCGGAGCATCACGCCGCTTGTAAACCCTCCCCTAACCAGAAACTGAGAACATTTGACAGTGGCCAGAAGAGGCCATTCCAGCTTCAATACAGATGCACCTCCGTTATAAGAGTCAGTCTGCGACGTAACTTTCAACTGCTCATGATTAAAGAGGAAGGGATGTTGTAGCGGAGTACACACTGTTCAAGGTGCTGCCCTCATCTCTTCTCTATAAAAGAATGAATATGTACACCGCTGCTGAAATAGTTAAAAGAAAAGAAAGACTTGTGACGTAAGAAAACTACTAGGCACTTGGTCTAAGCGTTAAACAAAGCTTTAATCAACTGTTTTACAAAATGGAGGTCTAGTTGTGTCCTTCACTAGTTCCTGTTAATGTCCTGCGCAAGCTGGGCCCGTGCCCGAGTATTTATACACTCCCTGGACAGCACCACCCGCAGGCCGCTCAGTATTATTTCATAAGTCTTTCTTTCATGAATGACTGATTCATGTCAACTTGCATTTTATATAGCGCCTTTCATGACCTCAGGACATCCCAAGACACTTTGAAGTACTTTTTTGAAGTGTAGTCACTGTTGTAATGTAGGAATCGTAGCAATTTGCGCACAACAAGCTCCCGCAAACGGCAACGTGATAATGATCAGATAATCTGTTTCATTGTGATTTTGTTTTGAGGGATCAATATTGGCTAGGAGGACTGTTCTTCAAAATAGTGCCATTGGAACTTTTACGTCCACCTGAGAGGGCAGACAGGGCTTCAGTTTAACGTCGCATCTGAAAGACGGCACCTCCGGCAGTGCAGCGCTCCCTCAGCACTGCACTAAGAGTGTCAGCCTAGATTATGTGCTTAAGTCCCTAGAGTGGGAACTAAATCCACAACCTTCTGACTCCGAGGCAAGAGCGCTGCCCACTGAGCCACAGCTGACCCCTTCAATGGCCCTAAAGCCCATTTGATCTCATCCTTATAGAATACCGATCCTGGAGCTTTCCCCTTCTAGCGCCTAGCTACATGGTATTTACAGCACAGAAACAGGCCATTCGGCCCAACAGGTCAATGCCGGCTAATTAACCAATGTCCTCTCGCTTCTGGAGCGAAGGCAAGTTCCGGTTAAGATCAAAACGGTCTCCATGGGCGCTCGATCGCTCAGTTGATTATTCATTTATGTTTGAAAACTAAAACCCTTCCCCCGCCCCCCCTAGTAGCTCGGCATTTGCTCACTGCTTTCCTTTTTTCTTTTGTAGTTATTCTCCCCATCATGATGGAACGGCTGGAGAAGTATCCATTCATGCAAGTAGGTGGAACTTGTTTATCAAAATCCAGCCTTTAAAATAATAGAAACCCTTTGCTAAAGGGGAAGGCATTTTGAAGAAATGTGCAATGCTGCGGCGGCTCCCTTGATCCTTCGTGTTCTATTGCAAGCAAAGTTCCATGTTTGAGCCAAATGTGTGGTTAGGCAGTGGCACTGTACCTTGTCTACCTCTAAAACCAGCCCGAGATTCTCCAGTCTGTCCTCATAACTCAGGCCCTTGAAGCAAGGGAGCAGCCTCGTGGCTCTTCTCGGCACTGTATCCGGTGCTGGAGTGTCTCCCTTGTTTCTTGGTGACCAGAACTAGATGCAGCGTTAAAGGTACAGCGTTAAAGGCACTACTGCACCTGACTTGCTATGTTTTGGCTATGTAATTCAACACTCAATTGGCTTTGTCGATTGTCGCTCTGTGTTGCTTGGACATGTATATTGTGAATTAATGCGATTTTTTTCCCTATTGGGCAATAACCCTCCCCTCTTAGGAACCCTCTGCCTGCTCATGCAGTGTAATTAAGGCAACTTTAGCAGCAGGGAAGGCCCATTTGGTAAAACAGGTGGCCGCCTGTCCTTTTGGTGAAAATGTTTGGACAGTTCAGAATGCATTATTGGAAGAGCTGATACCACAGCATCATAGAATGATACAACACGGTAGGAGGCCGTTCAGTCCAAAACCAGTGCTTGGCCTGACCGTCACTGGAATGAAGAAGCAGGTTTTATTTACCTGAAGCAAAATTGTGGAGATGGTGCAGGCTGATGAAAATCCTTGCGGGCTGTGCAGGAGAGATTCGTTTTTAAGGGCGTGCAAGATAAGGGAACTGAACATTCAGTGCTGTTTGTATCAACAGTGGATGTGTTGTGCAGGAGAATATCAACCGTGCATCAGTTGGTGCGTTTGTTGGCTAAACGGGTGGTTATGCACCCCAGAGACCAATAGACAAGAGGAAAGTGTTGGGTTAGAGGAAAGGGTTTTCTTTTTAAAAGAGGAAAAAAAATCGTTTTAAAATTTTATTTTCTTCCCTTCTTCCCGTGTTTAACCAGGTGAGACTGAAGGTGGGTAAACTCCTCCCAGAATCTGGCAGCATCTGTGGAGAGAGAAACAGAGTTAACGTTTCAGGTCGATGACCCTTCGTCATTGACCTGAAACGTTAACTCTTGTTTCTCTCTCCACGGATGCTGCCTGACCTGAGTATTTCCAGCATTTTTCTGTTTTTTATTTCAGATTTCCAGCATCCGCAGTATTTTGCTTTTGCACCTCCCAGAATCTGTTCCCAAGCTGCCGTGTGAAGCTGCTTTTATACCGAGCTTGGACCTGTGCCAGATCCACCGAAGTAAACTTACCAGGTTCACTAAGGCCACAAGACACTTTGGGGGTGAAATTAGAGGTGGTCTGAGTCGCAGAGTGGGCATTATCGCATCGGTCGCCCTTTATGCGCCCCCCCCTTGATGGTCACTCCCATTGACTCCAATAGAACTGAATATTGGGCGTGTCGTATAACGGGCGGCAAAAGGGAATTCCGCCTGTTTTGTGTCCCTGCTTAATGTCCAATTTCACCCCCTTCGTTTCTCCCTTGTTTTCAAATCCCCCTCCACGGCCTCGCCCCTCCCTATCTCTGTAATCTCCTCCAGCCCCACAACGCCCCCCCACCCCGAGATCTCTGCGTTCCTCCTATTCTGGCCTCTTGCGCATCCCCGATTTTAATCGCTCCACCATTGGCGGCTGAGCCTTCAGCTGCCTGGGTCCTAAGCGCTGGAATTCCCTCCCTAAACCTCTCCGCCTCTCCTCCTTTTAAGCCGATCCTTAAAACCTACCTCTTTGACCAAGCTTTTGGTCATCTGTCCTAATATCTCCTCGGTGTCAAATTTTGTTTGATCATCGCCCCTGTGAAGCGTCTTGGGACGTTTTACTATGTTAAAGGCGCTATATAAAGGCAAGTTGTTGTTGTCATCATTGTCTTGGTGACTCCAGCGAGTTTACTTCAGTGCTGCTTCTGTCCGACGCGCAGGAACCACAGGCCGGGAGTTGGTGTCACTGACGCAGGACTAAGCAATATAAAATATTGGGACATTTGCCCCTCGGGAGCGACTCACCCTGATTTATTTATCTCTGCCTGGGACTGACTCACTCCCTCATTTATTCCCTCTCCCCGTTTGTGCCAGAAGCTACACTCTCCCTCGTTTATGGACCCTTTTCTCATTAGAACAACACAAATTGCGGGGTGACACGATAAGAACATAAGAAATAGCAGGAATAGGCCCCTCGAGCCTGCTCCGCCATTCAATAAGATCATGGCTGATCTTGGGCTCAAAGCCACTTCCCCGCCTGCTCCCCATAACCCTTCACTTCCTTACTTTGCAAAATTTTATCTATCTCCACCTTAAATGTATTTAATGACCCAGCCTTCATAGCTCTCTGGGGCAGAGAATTCCACAGATTCACGACCCTCTGAGAAGAAATTCCTCCTCATCTCAGTTCTAAAAGGACGACCCTTTATTCTGAAACTGTGCCCCCGCGTTCTAGATTTCCCCACGAGGGGAAACATCCTCTCTGCATCTACCTTGTCGAGCCCCCTCAGTATCTTATATGTTTCAATAAGATCACCTCTCATTCTTCTAAATTCCAATGAGCCTGCTGAACCTTTCCTCCATAAGTCAACCCCCTCATCTCTGGAATTAACCTAGTGAATCGTCTCTGAACTGCCTCCAATGCAAGTATATCCTTCCTTAAATAAGGAGACCAAAACTGTACGCAGTACTCAGGGTGTGGTCTCACCAATACCCTGTACAGTTGTAGCAGAACTTCCCTGCTTTTATACTACAACCCCTTTGAAATAAAGGCCAACATTCCATTTACCTTTTTGATTACTTGCTGTACCTGCATGCTAACTTTTTGTGTTTCATGCACAAGGGCCCCCAGGTCCCTCTGAACTGTAGCATTTTGTAATCTCTCTCCATTTAAATAATAATTAGCTTTTTTATTTTTCCTGCCAAAGTGTATAACCTTGCACTTTCCCACATTATACTCCATCTGCCAAATGTTTGCCCACTCACTTAGCCTGTCTATATCCCTTTGCAGGTTCTTTGAGACCTCTGCACAACTTGCTTTCCCACCCATCTTTGTATCATCCGCAAACTTGGATACATTACACTCGGTCCCTTCATCCAAGTCATTAATGTAGATTGTAAATAGTTGAGGCCTCAGCACCGATCCCTGTGGCACCCCACTAGTTACCGTTTGCCAACCGGAAAATGACCCATTTATCCCGACTCTCTGCTTCCTGTTAGTTAGCCAATTCTATATCCATTCTAATATATTACCCCCAATTTCGTGAGCTCATATCTTATGCAGTAACCTTTTATGTGGCACCTTATCAAATGTCTTCTGGAAATCCAAATACACCACATCCACTGGCTCACCCCTGTCCACCCTGCTTGTTACATCCTCAAAGAACTCCAGCAAGTTTGTTAAACATGATTTCCCTTTCCTAAAACCATGCTGACTCTGCTTGACTGCAGTATGTTTTTCTAAATGCCCTGCTACTGCTTCCTTAATGAAGGACTCCAGCATTTTCCCAACGACAGATGTTAGGCTAACTGGTCTATAGTTTCCTCCTTTCTTAAATAGGGGTGTTACATTTGCGGTTTTCCAATCCGCTGGGACCTCTCCAGAGTCCAGGGAATTTTGGTATATTGCAACCAATGCATCCACTATCTCTGCAGCCACTTCTTTTAAGACCCTGGGATGCAGGCCATCTGGTCCAGGGGACTTGTCATCTTTTAGTCCCATTATTTTACCAAGTACTATTTCCTTAGTGATAGTGATTGTTTTTAGTTCCCCCCTCCCTGTGGCCCCTTGATTATCCATTATTGGGATGTTGTTTGTGTCTTCTACAGTGAAGACAGATACAAAATATTTGTTCAGAGTCTCTGCCATTTCCCCGTTCCCCATTATTAATTCCCCAGTCTCATCCTCTAAGGGACCAATATTTGCTTTAACTACCCTCTTCCTTTTTATATACCTGTAGAAGCTTTCACTATCTGTTTTAATGTTTCTTGCCAGTTTACTCCCATAATTCATCTTCTCTCTCTTTATTATTTTTTGAGTCATCCGTTGCTGGTTTTTAAAAATTTCCCAATCCTCTGGTCTCCCACCAATCTTGGCAACATTGTATGCCTTCGTTTTCAATTTGATACCATCCTTTACTTCCTTAGTTAGCCACGGATAGTGCTCCCTTCTCTTAAAATCTTTCTTTCTCACTGGAATATATTTTTGTTGAGAGTTATGAAATATCTCCTTAAATGTCCGCCACTGCATTTCAACTGTCTTACCCTTTCATTTATTTCTCCAGTCCACTTTAGCCAGTTCTACCCTCATGCCACTGTAATTATCTTTTGTTTAAGATCAGAACACTGGTTTGAGATAAAACTTTCTCACCCTCCAACTGAATTTGAAATTCAACCATGCTATGATCACTCTTTCCAAGAGGATCCTTTACTATGAAATCATTTATTAATTCTGTCTCATTACACAGTACCAGATCCAAGATAGCCTGCTCCCTGATTGGTTCCATTACATACTGTTCTAGGAAACCATCCCGGATGCACTCTATGAACAACTCCTCAAGGCTACCATGGCCAATTTGATTTGTCCAATCAATATGGAGATTAAAATCACCCATGATTATTACCGTACCTTTTTTACAGGCCTCCATTATTTGTTGATTTATACTCTGTCCAACAGTATTGCTATTGTTCGGGGGCCTGTAGACTACGCTCACCAGAGTGTTTAAATTTATAAAAGGATGGTGTTTAAATTTATAAAAGGATGGAACCGGGTAGATAGAAGCAGACTGTTTCCAGTAGTTAAAGGGGCAAGAACGAGGGGCCATCGATACAGGATTAACTGCAAGAGATTTCGAACTGAGGGCAGGAGAAACATCTTTACACAGAAAGTTGAGAAGCTTGGAATTCACTTCCAGGGTTAGTGGCTGAGGCAGAAACTTATGTCAACATTCAAGATTAGATTGGCTAGGGGGAGGAAGCAAAAGTGGTTGAAGAGATATAGGAACAAGGCGGGTAAATGTGATTAGAACTATTTGCTTACGTGGAAGATAAGTACTGACATGGACTGGTTGGACTGAATGTCTTGTTCCTGTGTTGTGACTTCGATGTATTTATCGCCACTTCGGTGTGACTCCCTGATTTATTGCCCTCCCTCCCCATTGCCCCTGATGTAGAAGCACCCAGGCTGCACTCACTGGTTTCCTGTGGTTGTACATCTGAAATTGAGAATTCACCAGTTCGGGAACCATTTGGTGACGTATGCCATTAGAGTTTCACCAAACTGTGCCAACATGCCTACATAGAGTGGATAGGAAGGACCTATTTCCCTTAGCAGAAGGGTCAGTAACCAGGGGGCATAGATTTAAAGTAATTAGTCGGAAGTTTAGAGGGGATTTGAGGAGGATTTTTTTCGCCCAGAGGGTGCTGGGGGTCTGGAACTCGATGCCTGAAAGGGTGGGAGAGGCAGAAACCCTCATCACATTTAAAAAGTACTTGGATATGCACTTGAAGTGCCGTAACCAGCAAGGATACGGGCCAAGAGCTGGAAAGTGGGATTAGGCTGGAGAGCTCTTTGTCAGCCGGCACGGACATGATGGGCCGAATGGCCTCCTTCCGTGCTGTAAATATTTTTTCCCCCTTTGATGTTTTATGTGTAATTCTGTTTTATATTTTTCGTTTGCAGAGAATTAAGTTCCTCCATGCACCGATGCAAGTGATGCTGGTTGGATGCTTGTAAGTACAAGTGCTAGTCACCTTTTAAAAGCTCTGGGTGCAATCGGCAATCCGGCCGCAAATTGCGCTCGTTTTGAGAGGGGTTTTGTTTCCCCTCGAGTTGCCGCGCAAACTCATTTGAATGTCACCGAACGCAGACTCTGCCCTGAACCGGCGCCATCGGGCAGTGATTAAGAACGTAATTTTTTTTTTAAAGTTTGCTTTAAAAAAATAACCCTTGGTATATTTAAGAGTGGGAATGTGGTAAAGTTTGATTAATACAGCTGAAAATGGGTTTATCGCAAAAAAAAAATAAGCATTTTAATCACGGTGTCAGTCCACTGCCTGTGAGTAACCTGATTTTAAATTACTGAAAATGATTTTGAAAAAATCTACAGAACCAATTACCACCCCCCTCCCCTCGCACCATCACCCCTTTTGTCATTTAATCTCTCCTGCCTTCCACCCAATCACAGACCTTCCCTTTTGTTCTTTCCTCCCCTCCCCTCTTTCCCTGCCCCCACACTTGCTTAAAAACTGTTCCATCTCCAGCTTTTTCCAGTTCTGACGAAGGGTCATCGGCCTGAAACATTAACTCTGTTTCTCTCTCCACGGATGCTGCCTGAGCATTTTCTGTTTTTATTTAATACAGACCCATTTGCTAGTTCAACTGGGTACATTTTTTTTTTTAAAGTTCAAAAAGCTTGTAAAACGTGCCTATTTGTGTCCAAGCGCCCTCGAGAACCAGCTTAATTTTTTAGAGCCTCCTCGAAACCCCGCAAACGAGCGCAATTAGCGGAAACTCCCAATGGTGATTAATTCATCCTGGGGGCTGTGACCAGTTTTATGGGTGGGGCCGGCTTCTAGATTGATGTTTTTTAAACTAGCGTGAAAGATCACGGAAAATCAATCTGCGGTGAATGTAATTTGCTCTTAAAATTCCACAACCTTTTGCGCGGGTTACGCCCATTTTGGGCGAATCGCGGCAAAAAAAACGAGCACAACTGAGCAGAAACTCTACCCCCTTGTGCTTAGAAACAACACTGGTCTTCTCCTGGTCACTGTTTACTCCTTTCTCCCCTCCCAACGCCACTTTTTTCCCTTCCTCTCCTCCTCCTTGCCAAAGTTGACATTCTTCACAGAATCACAGAATCTACAGTGCAGATAGAGGCCATTTCGGCCCATCGAGCCTGCACCGACACATATCCCACCCTATCCCCGTAACCCCACGTATTTAATCCCCTAACACTAAGGGTCAATTTATCATAGCCAAATCAACCTAACCTGCACATCTTTGGACTGTGGGAGGAAACCGGAGCACCCGGAGGAAACCCACGCAGACACAGGGAGAATGTGCAAACTCCACACAGACAGTCGCCCGAGGCCAGATTTGAACCCGGGCCCCTGGCGCTGTGAGGCAACAGTGCTAACCACTATGCCACCGTGCCCCCTTGTGACATAGAAACATAGACATAGAAACATAGAAGATAGGAGCAGGAGTAGGCCATTCGGCCCCTTGAGCCTGTTCCGCCATTTAATGAGATCATGGCTGATCATCCAAACTCAGTACCCTGTCCCTGCTTTCTCCCCATATCCCTTGATCCCTTTAGCCTTAAGAAATATATCCAACTCCTTCTTGTCTATATTTAATGAATTGGCCTCTACTGCCTTCTGTGGTAGAGAATTCCACAGGTTCACCACTCTCTGGGTGAAGAAATTCCTCCTCATCTCAGTCCTAAATGGCTTACCCCTTATCCTTAGACCTTAGTAAGTGGCTGTAGGCTATTCAACTGGAGCATAAGACCATAAGAATTAGGAGCAGGAGGAGGCCATTCGGCCCCTCGAGCCTGCTCCGCCATTCAATAAGATCATGGCTGATCTTCGACCTCATCTCCACTTTCCTGCCCGATCCCCGTATCTCTTGATTCCCTTAATCCCTTAATATCCAAAAATCTATCGCTCTCTCTCTTGAATATACTCAATGACTGAGCCTCCACAGCCCTCTGGGGTAGAGAATTCCAAAGATTCACCACCCACTGAGTGAAGAAATTTCTCCTCATCTCAGTCCTAAATGGCTGACCCCTTATCCCGAGACTGTGACCCCTGGTTCTAGACTCTCCAGCCAGGGGAAACATCCTCCCTGCATCTACCCTGTCAAGCCCTGTAAGAATTTTCTATGTTTCAATGAGATCACCTCTCATTCTTCTAAACTCTAGAGAATTGTAATGAAATCTGTTTGTCTTGCCTGTATTCGTTTTGCACTCATGTATATTACCCTCCCCCACACTGTGTATAGTTTCACTTCCTCTTTCCTGACTAACCTGGAAGGTTCCAGGTCTTGGCTCTTGGCTCCGCCCCTGACTTCTCTTACTTAAAGATCTCAGGATCTGTGTGACTCATTCCTGTGAGCCAGTCGGTGTGTTGAGATGTTAGCTCTGATCTTAGTGATTAAAAGCCAACTTGTTAAAGTCTATAACTTCTAGTTTTGTGGTTATTGAAGGCACATCAAGAATATAGGCCTAGTCTACTCAATCTCTCCTCATAGGACAATCCCCCCATCCCAGGAACCAGTCTGGTGAACTTTCGTTGCACTCCCTCTATGGCAAGTATATCCTTCCTTAGGTAAGGAGACCAAAACTGTACACAGTACGCCAGGTGTGGTCTCACCAGGGCCCTATATAATTGCAGTAAGACGTCTTTACTCTTATACTCAAATACTTAACAGGTCATCACGCCTGAGCCCAATTTTGTCCTCACTAGGTGTCTATAACTGGGACAGTTGTGCCTCCTGAGCTCCAAATATGCTGTTCAACAAGTTTTTCCTTCTCCGCACATCCATACTGTATTGATATTTGTGTTGAAAACATAGATCATTGTCCTGTCTTGTATTTTTAATTAATTCCCAGGACCTCCAAATTCCTTACTTCCCGAAGTCTCTCGGGCCTAGAAATTCGGTGGGCTGTGCCACCAGTTAGCGCCTAAAGAGGGCACTCAGTGGCTTTAGCGCCACTGGCCGCGCCTCCCGCGATATTTAGCTGGGGCGCTAATGGCGGCGTTAGTCTGTTGCGCTGCGCCGCCACCGATGACGTCATCGGTGTGCGCAGTGCCCCGCTACCGCCCCGATCGCGATATTTGGTCGTGCCCGCCTCTAACGCCGGTCGCAAATCGCGCCCGGTTCACGGGGCCTACCTGTGGCGGTAGTGGCGCAAATTAAGGTGGAGGTGCAGGGCGGCCATTTCTTTCGGTGGCCGCCTGCCAGCACCTCCGTCCCCGGCCTCCTGATCCCCCCCAGGGCAGTGCCGGCTGTGTCCCGAGGGCCCGGCACTTCTCCTCGGTGCCGGGCTCTTTTGCCGGCACTCGCGATCGGTCATCGCGCTGGTGCAGGCCCCTCCCCCTTAAGAAGGGGAGGAAGGCCTGCAGTACCGCAGCGCGCCGTGCCGCAGCGTGTGGCGCTGTGGCACGTTGCGCTGCGATATTCAGTTTCAGCGCCCTAAGAGGGACGCAGGACGCCTCGAGCCTCGCCCCGTGTCCCTCTTGGGGCGCTGAAACTGAATTTCCGGCGGGCGCAACGGCTCCGATCGCAGCGGTAATTCCGGTGCCCAGGTGAGCTTGGCGCCCCGTTTGGGGCCCCGCCAAATTTCTAGGCCTCAGTCTTTCAATGTACAGGCTTTTAAAACCCAAGTTTGTCATTCCCCAAGAGCAGGTGGGGATGGGACTAATCGGAGAGCTCTTTCAAAGAGCCGGCACAGGCACGATGGGCCGAATGGCCTCCTTCTGTGCTGTAAGATTCTATGGCCTAGAAATTCGGTGGAGCTCCAAACGGGGCGCCAAGCTCACCTAGGCGCCGGAATTACCGCTGCGAACGGAGCCGTTGCGCCCGCCGGAAATTCAGTTTGAGCGCCCCAAGAGGGACGCGGGACGCTGCTCGAGGCACCCCGCGTCCCTCTTGGGGCGCTCAAACTGAATATCGCAGCGCAACGTGCCACAGCACCACACGCTGCGGCATGGCGCGCTGCGGTACTGCAGGCCTTCCTCCCCTTCTTAAGGGGGAGGGGCCTGCACTAGCGCGATCACCGATCGCGAGTGCCGGCAAAAGAGCCCGGCACCGAGGAGAAGTGCCGGGCACTCGGGACACAGCCGGCACTGCCCGGGGGATCAGGAGGCCGGGGACGGAGGTGCTGGCAGGCGGCCACCGAAAAAAATGGCCGCCCCGCACCTCCACCTTAATTTGCGCCACTACCGCCACAGGTAGGCCCCGTGAACCGGGCGCGATTTGCGACCGGCGTTAGAGGCGGGGCGCGACCAAATATCGCGATCGGGGCGCTGCGCACACCGATGACGTCATCGGTGGCAGCGCAGCGCTACAGGCTAACGCCGCCATTAGCGCCCCGCTAAATATCGCGGGAGGCGCGGCCAGTGGCGCTAAAGCCACTGAGTGATCTCTTTAGGCGCTAACTGGTGGCGCAGCCCACCGAATTTCTAGGCCTATGATTTTTTATCACTATTTTGTGATTTGTCTCATCTGTCCTACTGTTGGTGGAATCATGTACTATTGGCTGTGGCCCTTCACCCAGGTCTTTCAACAAAAAACTACTCAATAATTCTGCAGTTGCAATCACCTGGCTAACCTGTTCTGCTCCCACAAGCTATATGGCGTTGGCAACGGTGTGAGTATTTGTTTTCCGTGATGATTAAAATCAGCATCAATAGTGGAGCTGATCTGGATAATCTCGGCCTTTGACTCGCTGCTGCTTTTCCACTTGTGCACAATCATCTCCCTCTTGGGGATGGAAAGTGTATCCGTCACTTGTGCGTGCGTTGTGTCTATCTCTGAAATCTGTGCAGATGTGTTTCCTTCTCTGTTGTGTGTCTTTGTTTTCTGCCTCTAGCTTTTGCTTGCATTCGCTCTCTCTCCCCCCCCTCCCTCTCCTTCACACACTCTCTCACTATGTGTGTGCATTTCTGTCCTGTGTCTCACTAAATCCATTCTTTGTCTACTCCCTGTATAACATTGTAAAGCAGGGTTCTGCGACATTCCTTTAGTGCTTTTATGAAAATTCTTCCAGGGTGTTTCTGAATCATGGCTCTGAATGTTCTGCTTTTCTTATTGGCAACTGCCCTGTAGCCCAATTCAGTTTTGTACACATTTAAAGATCAAATTGTACAATAAGGGTCATGCACTTATAGCAGCTAATAACCCAGAACTGCTGCATTCCCTGAGCTCTGTTACTTGTCGTCTGTAGGTTTAGATTTTGTGTAGAGACAATTCTGTTTTTTTTATTGTTTCGTTGCTCTGACTTTTAGTGTGATCGTGTTCTTGGTACAAAATAAGATTCACATAAAAGGACAGGTGACCGTAACGTTAGGAACATAGGAACAGGAATAGGCCATTCGGCCCCTCGAGCCTGCTCCGCCATTCAATGAGATCATGGCTGATCTTCTACCTCAACTCCACCTTCCCGCATTATCCCCATATCCCTTGATTCCCTTAATATTCAAAAATCTATCGATCTCTGTCTTGAATATACTCAATGACTGAGCCTCCACAGCCCTCTGGGGCAGAGAATTCCAAAGATTCACCACCCTCTGAGTGAAGAAATGTCTCCTCATCTCGGTCATAGAAACATAGAAACACAGAAGATAGGAGCAGGAGTAGGCCATTCGGCCCTTCGAGCCTGCTCTGCCATTCAATGAGATCATGGCTGATCATCCAAATTCAGTATCCTGTCCCTGCCTTCTCCCCATATCCCTTGGTCCCTTTAGCCTCAAGAAATATATCCAACTCTTTCTTGAATATATTTAATGAACTGGCCTCCACCACCCTCTGTGGCAGAGAATTCCACATGTTCACCACTCTCTGGGTGAAGAAATTCCTCCTCATTTCAGTCCTAAATGGCTTACCCCTTATCCTTAGACTATGACCCCTGGTGCTGGACTCCCCGGCCATCAGAAACATCGTTTCTGCATCCAGTCTGTCCAGACCTGACAGAATTTTATAGGTTTCGATGAGATCCCCTCTCAATCTTCTAAACTCCAGTGAGTATAAGCCCAATTGACACAATCTCTCCTCGTACGTCATTCCTGCCATCCCAGGTATCAGCCTGGTGAATCTTCGCTGCACTCCCTCCATGACAAGAACGTCCTTCCTCAGGTAAGGTGACCAAAACTGCACACAATACTCAAGGTGCGGTCTCACCAAGGCCCTGTACAACTGCAGCAAGACACCCTTGTTCTTGTACTCGAACCCTCTTGCTACAAAGGCCAACATACCATTTGCCTTCTTAACCGCCTGCTGCACCTGCATGCTTACCTTCAGCGACTGGTGCACAAGAACACCCAGGTCTCTTTGCACTTCCCCTTCTCCCAATCTATTGCCATTCAAATAATAATCTGCCTTCCTGTTTTTGCCACCAAAGTGGATAACCTCACATTTATCCACATTATAGTGCATTTGCCATGTTTCTGCCCAATCACCCAACCTGTCCAAATCGTACTGGAGTTTCATGACATCCTCCTCACAGCTTACCCTCCCACCCAGCTTTGTGTCGTCTGCAAATTTGGAGATATTACATCCAATTCCCTCGTCCAGTCCTAAATGGCCGACCCCTTATTCTGAGACTGTGACCCCTGGTTCTAGACTCCACAGCCAGGGGAAAACATCCTCCCTGCATCTACCCTGTCAAGCCCTGTAAGAATTTTGTATGTTTCAATGAGAATTTTGTATGTTTCAATGAGATCACCTCTCATTCTTCTAAACGCTAGAGAATATTCAAGTAGATCATGGCTGATCTGACGCTGTTGCTGCAACTTTATTGGGAAAGGGTCATCAACTGATCACCGGGAATTTCCAGGCTTATAGCCCAATGCAGATGTTAGCAGGTCATTACGAATGTTCCCTTTAATTTTTTTTGGGGGGAGGGGGCGCGCGGCCCCTTTAAGCGGCTCTGCGGCCCATTCAAATTTCCGCGCATGCCCGGATTTTTCATTGAGAAGCCTGCAAGGGAGCACCAGAGCGCTGCGCGACCACGCAGCTTAAAGGGACCGTTGGTCATTACACTATAGGTACTAGCTTGAGGCCAGTGCCACCTTCGAGTAAGACTGGCCCAGCAGACCTGGGCAGTACTAACAGTTTCACATCTACATACTGTATTTGTTCAGGGTGTGAATGACAAGGCCACACATTCCTCATTCCTAATTGCTCCATGTATCCAAGTAACAGGATTTGTTTTTTTTATTACATAACCGAATGGCTTGCTTGACCACGTCAAAGGGCTTTAAGATTGAACCACATAGTGTGGACTAGATTCATGTGACAGATAGAAGAAAGAAAGACTCGCGCCTTTCACGACCTCAGCGCTTTACAGCCAATGAAGTACTTTTTGAAGTGTAGTCACTGTTGTAATGTAGGAAACGCGGCAGCCAATTTGCACCAACAGCAAGCTCGCACAAACAGCAATGGGATAATGAGCAGGTAATCTGTTTTTTAGTGATGTTGATTGAGGGATAAATATTGGCCGGGACACCGGGGGGAACTCCCCTGCTCTTCTTCAAAATAGTGCCATGGGATCTTTTACATTCACCTTCGAGAGCAGACGGGGCCTCGGTTTATAACGTCTCATCCGAAAGACGGCACCTCTGACAGTGTAGCACTCCCTGGGTGCTGCACTGGGAGTGTCAGCCTAGATTTTTGTGCTCAAGTATCTGGAGTGGGACATGAACCCACAACCTTCTGACTCAGAGGCGAGAGAGAGAGTGTTACCCATTGAGCCACAGCTGACGCGTGCATTCCAGACTAGGTAAGTGCTGGCTGGTTCCCTTCCTTCAAGGACAAGAATGAACCAGTTAGATTCTGAAGACAGTCCAGCAGCTTTCATGAGCATTTTTTCCTGTTGCCAGCCCACAACTGACCAGATTTATTGAACGCAACATCACAACTTGCTAATGTGGGACTGGAACTCATGACCTCTGATTGCTAGTCCGGTGCCATAACCACTACCCTACATAGCCCATAAAAATGTCAAACATGATGGATTGCCTGGAAACTTTTAAAGCTTTGTTTCATACCAGTTCGAGGTGATGCCAGCCTTGCCTAAATTTAATTCAACAACTCTGCCTTGCACAGTTTGGGTCATTGTGAACCTTTGCATTGTTGGTATAACTGGTCTATATGGTTTTTTTTATATGAACACTTCCTTTTTCTACCATTTCTCCCCTCCCAATTCTCTCCGAAGCAAGTTGTGTCCTTGCTGGAGTACATCTCCACACGTATCCTCTGTTATCTTGCCCAACTGGCTATTAATAATGGCCCAGAAATTCGGGTCAGAGGCTTCCCGCGGGTGCAAGCCCCCGACCTGTACTTACCTAGCCCGCTGGCCGTTGTGCTTTGAGCCCGCGTGGGATTCCGATCCTGGGCCTCCTCCAGCTGCCGGCGCGCAGTGCTTGCGTATCCCAGGGGCGCAGTTAGTTCGAAGCATCCCCTGGGATCACGTGGGCCATGGAGAGCCAATGATAGTAGGGAATCTGTATTCATAGATTTGACAGGAAGACCTGTCGAATCTATGAATACAATTCAGCCCCAAAACATAACTAAAACTTAAAAAAAAAAAATTTTAATCACATTTTTAAAATAACTATAAATTACATAAAATAACTATTTTAAACAATAATTTAAATTTTTGAAAAAATTAATTACAGTTTCTAACGGGGCTAAAAGTACCCAGCGCGTACTCACCCGTGGGGACCCGAATTTCTGGCCCATTAATGTGTGAGCCTTGGGACATAGGAACAGGAGGAGGCCATTCAACCCCATCGAGCCTGTTTGCCGTTCGATTCAATCATGGCTGATCTGTATCTGAACTCCATGTACCCGCTGTAATGATCAGTAACCTGTCATTCTGGAATGGTACACTAGGTGGTGCTGTATGTATATAAGAGTGGGCTACCCAGGATGCACTAGGCTACCCACAAGGCAGCAGTCAAGATGGAGGCCTCTACAGATACTGTACCTAGTCCACGTGCTCAATAAAGTGTCTAGCAAAAGCTAGCTGTTCTTAATAAAAACGACTAGTTATTAATGAACATAACATGGTACCAGGATTGGTAAGATCTGCTTAATATTGTGCAACGCGACATGGAGAATTTGAAGCCACCAGAGCATTTGAAACTCACAGGAAATGTCGACTACAATTGGCAGACTTTTAAACAACAATTCGAACTCTACATTGCTGCCATCGGGTACGGTGCGAAGCCAGACGCAAGGAAAATAGCGTTGCTGCTCACGGTTGCAGGCCCACAGGCGATAGAAGTATTTAATACATTTGTATTTAATCCAGAGGAGAACAGAGAAAAATTAGACGATGTGCTAAAGAAGTTTGATACACATTGTTCTCTCAAAAAGAATGAAACCTATGAGAAGTACTTCTTCCTTTCTCGGACACAGCAGCAAAATGAGACTTTTGATAGCTTTTTGACTGATCTGAAACGGAAAGCACAGACATGTAATTTCTCTGAGCTGAAAGCATCCATGATTCATGACCAGATTGTGTTTGGTATTCATGATAAAAAAATCAGGGAACGTCTGTTGAGAGAAACCGAACTAACATTGGAAATTGCTGTGAAAATATGCCAAGCTAGCGAGCTAGCTCAAAAGCATGCCAAGACTTTCAGTGAAATCAATGATGATGCGATTGCAGTAAGTGCTGCTGTCGGTGCTGTGTCCTACAAGGGGAAGACACATGGGCAGAACAGAAGTGAAAAGCAATCGGAGGAAGGAATTTTTAATTGTAAACGCTGTGGTTACAAACACCAGTTAAAACAATGTCCAGCGTTTGGAAAAATGTGCACAAGATGTCATGGAAAGAATCACTTTGCCAAACAATGCTTTTCAAAAGTAAAAACTAAGAAAGGGCAACGAGTTAATGTAATTGAGGACACTGATTTAAGTGAGACATGTTTTGTAGGAATGGTGTCATGTGACAATATCAAAAAGGATACAGAAAATGTGCAGCCCTCAGGAATTAACAATGCTGAACATAAAGTTAATGCAGTAAAAGAGGACAAATGGATGATCCCACTGCAGGTAAATGGAGCATTAGTTACATTGAAACTAGACACTGGGGCAAAAGCAAACTTAATCAGTATGAGTGACATCAACAATATGAAAGAAAAGCCCAAAATACAGAAAAAGTCAGTACTACTGAAGGACTATAATGGACAGAAAATAGATAGCTTAGGTGTATGCAGACTTAAAGTGACAGTCAAAGACAAAGTGCATCATCTCATGTTTTCTGTTGTGGCTGAAGGACTTGATTCACTACTGGGTGACAAAGCTTGTGAGGACTTAGAACTGGTCAAGAGAGTCTACTGTATAAACTGTGCCATAAGCAGACCAGATGACTTGGTGGATTCTGTAGTGAATAATTTCCAGGATGTGTTCAAAGGATTTGGAGTTCTACCATTCACTTACAAGATCCAGCTAAAGCAGGATGCTCAGCCAGTGGTACATGCTCCACGAAGAGTTCCAGCACCCCTGCGTGACCGGCTCAAGAATGAACTGGACAGAATGACCACACTAGGTGTCATCAGGAAAGTCGAAGAGCCAACAGACTGGGTTAACTCCATGGTATGTGTAAAGAAAAAGAACAATGATCTCAGAATATGCATGGATCCAAAGGACTTAAATGCAAACATAAAACGTGAACACTACCAGATTCCCAAGCGAGAAGAAATCACCAGTGAAATGTCAGGTGCCAGATACTTTACAAAGCTCGATGCCTCAAGGATTTTGGCAACTAAAACTGGATGAAGAGAGCACCAAATACTGTACCTTCAACACACCATTTGGCAGGTATTGTTTCCTCAGAATGCCTTTCGGGATAATATCTGCATCTGAAATCTTTCATAGAGCGATGGAACACATAATTGAAGGTCTGGAAGGAGTTCGGGTCTATGTTGATGACATCATCATCTGGGGCTCCACACTGAAAGAACACAATGAGAGACTGACTAAAGTGCTACAGAGCATACGCCGGAATGGACTGAAGCTCAACAAAGCCAAGTGTCAGTTTGGCGTCCAGGAAGTCACTTTCCTAGGAGATAATCTATCTGGTAAAGGAATAGAGCCAGATATGGAAAAAGTAAACGCCATACTCAAAATGCCCCGACCCACTGACAAAAAAGGAGTGCTACGCATCATGGGGATGATAAACTTCATTGGAAAGTTCATTCCTAACTTGTCAGCCAAGACAGCCTGTCTGCGAGATCTGCTACGTAAAACAAATGAGTTTTTATGAACAGAAAGACATGAACAAGAGTGGATAAACCTCAAAACAGTGCTGACAACCACACCTGTACTCGCCTTCTTTGTCCCAACAAAAAGAATCAAAGTGTCAACGGATGCATCAAAAGATGGCCTAGGCGTGGTCTTGCTACAAGCAGAGGGTGAAGATTGGAAGCCTGTTGCCTATGCCTCCAGGTCTATGACTGATACTGAGTGTCGATACGCCCAGATTGAAAAGGAATGTCTAGGCTTCGTAGTTGGACTAGAAAAGTTTCATAGCTACATATATGGACTTCCCACCTTCACAGTTGAGATAGACCACTGCCCACTGGTTGCCATCATTAAAAAAAACCTGAATGAGATGTCTCCAAGGATTCAACGACTCATGATGAAGCTGCAAAGATATGACTTTGAACTGATCTACACACCAGGCAAATACATAGTGTTAGCAGATGCACTATCCCGAGCACCCACAATGAGTCATGTGAGCTCTACTGAAGAAGACGTGGATGTTCATGTGAGTATGGTGATTGCTGCGCTGCCCGTGTCAGACACAAAATCAAAGCAAATAGCAGAAGAAACAGTAAAAGATGCAGTGTTACAAACAGTAATAGAGAACATTCATCATGGTTGGCCAAAAGGTTCCTGTCCAAAATATTTTCACAAGGTCAGAATTGAGTATCGCAAGTGGACTATTACTAAAACAGAACAGAATAGTCATTCCACAGGCTCTACGTCAAGACATGCTCAAAAGGATTCATGAGGGACACCTCGGAATTGAAAAATGCAAAAGGAGAGCAAGAGACGCTGTTTATTGGCCTGGCATAAATAAGGACATTGAGCACATGATAGGCAAATGTGAGACATGTCAGAAACACCAAAACAAACAAGCAAAGGAACCAATGATAGTAGCTGACATACCAACAGCACCATGGCAAAAGGTTGGTATGGACCTTTTTCATTTAAATGGTAAAGACTATCTAATAGTGATTGACTACTATTCTAACTATCCTGAGATGGCGCTGCTCTCAAGCACCACAGCAAGCAGTGTCATAATGCATGTGAAAGTCATCTTCGCCAGACATGGAATTCCCAGGATTGCCATTAGCGACAATGGTCCGTGCTTCAACTGTAAGGAGTGACAACAGTTTGCAGCACATTATGACTTTCAACACATCACATCCAGTCCTTTGTATGCTCAGTCGAATGGTAAGGCAGAGAAGGGTGTTCAAGTTCTCAAGCAGCTACTGAAGAAAGTGACAGAAAGCAAGTCTGATCCTTATCTCGCCCTGCTGAGCTACTGAGCCTCACCTTTAGACTCTGGTTCTTCACCTGCTGAACTCCTAATGGGTCACAAGTTGCGTACCACGCTACCCTGCTGTGCAAAAGCAAAGCAGCGTAAGGAACTGAGACAGAGACTTCAACTGTTAAAGCTGAAACAGAAATCATACTATGACAAGTCATCCAAAACTCTGAAACCATTGACAAGGGATGATGTTGTCAGGATTGAGGATCCAGATGCATGGAACAGGAAAGCTACAGTTCTTGAAGTAGGACCAAGGTCATGCACTGTTAGAACTGAGGAAGGACAGATTCTCAGGAGGAACCGCCGTTCCCTCCTAAAAACACAAGAGACTATCGAAGAGCAAATCGATGACAATGCTGCAACTGAATCTTGTCACTCACCACCAGAACAATCTAACACAAATACACATACAGGCTCTCATGAAAACACATCAGACTTACCTGTGCTGAGAAGATCCACACGTGAAGTAAAAAAAGCCTGATAGACTTAATCTTTGAGTACAAAGAAAACTACATTGAAAATGTATTGACTGTTGAAGATGTTTATGTTGTTATTGATTGATACTGATTTTGTTTAACCTCAAAGAAAGGGGGATGTAATGATCAGTAACCTGTCATTCTGGAATGGTACACTAGGTGGTGCTGTATGTATATAAGAGTGGGCTACCCAGGATGCACTAGGCTACCCACAAGGCAGCAGTCAAGATGGAGGCCTCTACAGATACTGTACCTAGTCCACATGTGCTCAATAAAGTGTCTAGCAAAAGCTAGCTGTTCTTAATAAAAACGACTAGTTATTAATGAACATAACACCCGCCTTGGTTCCTTAACCCTTAAAACCCTTACGTCACAAAAATCTATGAATCTCAGTTTTGACATTTTCAATTGACCCCCCAGCCTCAACAGCTTTTTGGGGAAAGAGCTCCAGATTTCCGCTACCCTTTGTGTGAGGAAGTGCTTCCTGACATCACCCCTGAACGGCCTGTCTCTAATTTTAAGGTTATGCCCCCTTGTTCTGGACTCCGCCCACCAGAGGCAGTAGTTTCTCTCTATCAACCCTATCTAGCCTGGACAGCGAGTGTCACAGGTAATTCAGCCGCAGGGGCCTTGTAGCTGAATGTCTCCATAGGCGTAGACTTCCTGCACGTGACACTAGATACGGCTCGGGAGTGGGAATCCTGGCCAATATTCCACTTACTAACTTGGGGACACCGAGACCAATTGCCCCAGAAGATGCAGCACAGACTGGGCATCAGAACCTTGGAACCCTCTTGGTTTGCCATATACAGCTGGGGGAGCCCACTATATGTGTGTGTGTGTGTGTGTGAGCTGAGTTTGTGTTGTTGCAGGCGATGAAAAATGACATTCTAAAATCAATTTTAAATTATTTTATTTAAATCTTCCTTGCCATTGCTCACAGTGAGTCCCAGTCATAGAAAACGCTACAGGGTTTTTTTTTGCGCTAAAACACATTTGAAGCATAAACTGCGCTATTTGCAAGACTGTTAATGGTCTGTGCCCGCCGCAAACTACCTCACTGTGTGGCCGTTCCTTGATGTGTGCTGGCAGGGGGGGCAACGCACCTCACTACGCGGGAGCTGACTTGGAAAATCTACCCGACTGTGTATTAATAGTAGATACTGTAGCACAGAATAAAGAAGAAAGCAAGCCTTTCGCGACCACCGGACGTCCCAAAGCGCTTTACAACCAATGAATTACTTCGCTAAGTGTAGTCACTGTTGTAATGTGGGAAACGTGGCAGCCAATTTGCGCACAGCAAGCTCCCACAAACAGCAATGCGATAATGACCAGATCATCTGGGTTTTTTTTAGTGATGTTGGTTGAGGGATAAACATTGGCCCTAGGACACCGGGGAGAACTCCCTCTGTCCTTCTTGGGAATAGTAGCGCTGAGATCTTTTACGCCCACCTGAGAGGGCAGACGGGGGCCTCGGTTTAACGTCTCATCCGAAAGACGGCCCCTCTGACAGTGCAGCACTCCCTCGGCACTGCACTGGAATGTCGGTCTAGATTTTTGTGCTCAAAGTCGTTGGAGCGGGACTTGAACCCACAACCTTCTGACTGAGGCGAGAGAGAGAGTGCTGCCCGCTGAGCCACAGCTGACACCTGCATTCTGATAAAATCAGATGAAGACAGCCCTTCAGTCTATTCATCACATGCTTTATTCCAGCCCTGCTGCCTTCCCATTCTAACACCCGACGGTTCCCTTTTAGGAGGGGTCTCAATTACCCTTCCTCGAAACTTGTTCCCGTTGTTAATCCCCACTCTATGTAAGGAAATACTTCCTGGTATCTGTACTAAATTTTCCCTTCACCATCCTGAACAGGTGCCCTCTTGCCCGTCCTACTGAATGTACTGTATACGGCCTTCTCTGTGTATTTGTTATTGTACCTAATGGATTTTAACCATCACTTCAGTTTTTTATAAACACTCTTAATTTTTAAGCTACGAACCTACGTTTTAAAAGGAGAAATAGAAATACTTTTGTGTTTTTTTTTTATTTCACAGCTTGACTTTCATGGTGCCCACTGCGTGTTCACTTTTCCCTCAGAGGTGGTGAGTGTAACCATTTAATGTTCTGTAGGTTGGCAATTAAGAGTTCTTTTCTTTCAGTGTTGTGTTTGCTAGAATTAATGTAAGAAAGAAAGAAACACTTGCATTTCTATAGCGCCTTTCACGGCCACCAGACGTCTCAAAGCGCTTTACAGCCAATGAAGTACTTTTTGAAGTGGAGTCACTGTTGTAATGTAGGAAACGCGGCAACCAATTTGCGCACAGCAAGCTCCCACAAACAGCAATGTGATAATGACAAGAAAATCTGTTTTAGTGATGTTGACTGAGGGATTAAATATTGGCCAGGACACCGGGGAGAACTCCCCCTGCTCTTCTTCAAAATAGTGCCATGGGATCTTTTCCGTCCACCTGAGAGAGCAGACGGGGCCTCGGTTTAACGCCTCATCCGAAAGACGGCACCTCCGACAGTGCGGCACTCCCTCCGCACCGCACTGGGAGTGTCGGCCTAGATTTTTGTGTTCAAGTTTCTGGAGTGGGATTTGAACCCACAACCTTCTGACTCCAAGGCAAGAGAGAGAGCGTGCTACCCACCGAGCCACAGCTGATAAAGAACCACCTGCACTGAATTACTGGAAGGGAATTCGAGACCGCAGACTGAGCAGTCCGGAAATACCTCAAGAGCCCGGATTAAACTTGGTTTCCAGAGGTGTCTCTCTCTGTGTGCTGCACGGACGGGGTCTGAGTCGCCCATGTTGGTGCTGGAAAGTAATAGCAGACTGCTAGATGAGGACCAGGACCTTTTTGTGAAAAGAATCGGAGCATGAGGTGTGAGCAGCACGGCCCCTTTTTCTTTCTATCGCATCAGGCGCAGGTTTCTGTCTCAACGTCAATCCCCACGCTGCCTATAACCAACAGCTGTAAAGCATAACAAAGTGACATCTGTTAGACAGCCCTCTAAGTGTGCAGATATCTTCATTTTTGTAATGGTGTACGCTGCATAATAATTCAGTAGGCTACAAGTTTCACTTAAAGCAGACCTCTCGGTAAGCGGAGCAGCGTTGATGACCTCTGTGTTTTGTAAGCTAGACTGGTCCACCCTTCAGTTTTGGAGGGTAGCGTTAATGTTGGAGTCCTAACTTTTTGAGTGACTGTAGGGTTTGCCTGAGCTGGTGCCTTGAGTAGTCCGCTGAACATTGCGTGTAACAGAAAGGGGCATGGGAATATGCCTTGTGTATGTGTGTGTGCATGGGCGGGACGGGATATAGAGCTGTGCCTGGGGAGAGGGGGATATCGAGCTGTGCCTCCGGTGCCTGGGGAGAGGGGGATATCGAGCTGTGCCTCCAGTGCCTAGGGGAGAGGGGGATATCGAGCTGTGCCTCCGGTGCCTGGGGAGAGGGGGATATCGAGCTGTGCCTCCAGTGCCTAGGGGAGAGGGGGATATCGAGCTGTGCCTCCGGTGCCTGGGGAGAGGGGGATATCGAGCTGTGCCTGGGGAGAGGGGGATATTGAGCTGTGCCTCCGGTACCTGGGGAGAGGGGGATATCGAGCTGTGCCTCCGGTGCCTAGGGGAGAGGGGGATATCGAGCTGTGCCTCTGGTGCCTGGGGAGAGGGGGATATCGAGCTGTGCCTCCGGTGCCTGGGGAGAGGGGGATATCGAGCTGTGCCTCCGGTGCCTGGGGAGAAGGGGATATCTAGCTGTGCCTCCGGTGCCTGGGGAGAGGGGGATATCTAGCTGTGCCTCCGGTGCCTAGGGGAGAGGGGGATATCGACCTGTGCCTCCGGTGCCTGGGGAGAGGGGGATATCGAGCTGTGCCTCCGGTGCCTGGGGAGAGGGGGATATCTAGCTGTGCCTCCGGTGCCTGGGGAGAGGGGGATATCGAGCTGTGCCTCCCCAACGTGTGTAGAGAGGGGAACATGAGGGAGGGTGCTTCCAGATTAGGATCGAAATGCTCATCTGTTGCTGAGCGACCCACGGCACGTGTACACTTTAGTTGTAGTCTTAAATTCTCATCCAGACAAGGGAGACTTGGGCTTCATAAATAGAGGTATTGAGTACAAAAGTAGAGAAGTTATGCTGAACCTTTATAAAGCGCTGGTTAGGCCACCACTGGAGTATTGCGTCCAGTTCTGGTCACCACACTTTAGGAAGGATGTGAAGGCCCTTGGGAGGGTGCAGAGGAGATTTACCAGAATGGTTCTGGGGAATGGGGGTTCTTAGCTACAAGGACAGGTTGGAGAAGCTGGATTTGTTTTCATTAGAGCAAAGGAGGTTATGGGGTGATTTGATAGAGGTGTACAAGATTATGACGGGTTTGGATAGGCTAGACGGAGAAAGGCTGCTCCCACTAGTTGATAGTACAAGGACTAGGGGACACAGATTTAAGGTTTTGGGCAAGAGATACAGGGGGAACGTGAGGAAAAACTTTTTTACGCAGCGAGTGGTGATGACCGGGAACTCGCTGCCGACGGAAGTGGTGGAAGCGGAGACACTCGATGTTTTCAAGGGGAGACCGGATAGGCATTTGAGGGAAATAAACTTGCAGGGCTACGGGGATAGAGCGGGGGAATAGGACTGACTGGATTGCTCTACAGAGAGCCGGCACGGACTCGATGGGCCAAATAGCCGCCTCCTGTGCCGTTCTGACTCTGACTTTGAATCCTAATTGCTGTTGTAGAAATACGGCTGCATTCTCAAAGATTTTCTTTTTCCACTTTTCCACAGTTCTATGGCAGTTTCTAAATTGGAACCAGAGCTGAGAGACTCCATAACCGCCAAGTACGGAGACAAAGTGAACTGCGTCTATTTCAACAAGGGGCTGTAGGTTTTAGGAGGTGATGTCCTGTGAAGAGCTGAGGACTCCTTTTTAGTTTTATAACTTATCTCTACACAATCGATGGCACAGATGACAAAAGAAAAAGCCACACGCAGTATGGTGCTAAAGCTCCTATTACCATCATCTCTGTTGCTATCCCATCACATTTGGGCCTTTCGCTCCAATGTGTTTAGCATCTGTTAATGTTTTTCAACACAACAACTTGGCGGGGTGAGGGTGGAATCTCACTTCACACGCACAGAAAGATGAGAAAACTCAGACTAAACTGAACCAGATCATTGCATGGATACACACATAATATATAGGGTACACAGTTCCTGGAAGTCAAGTTATATTTAATATGTCCACTGGCATTTTCCCCAATTGAAAATGGAACAAATATGAGAGGGCTGCAAGCTTTTTACACCGCTATCCCTTCATTGTCTTATCTTGGTCTTGTTGCCAGAAATGAGTGATGGGTCGGCAAGCACTGACAGGGGAGGGGGGGGAGGGGTGGGTACAGATATCCAGGTCCCAATAAGGAAGAAAATAGATTTTTTTTTTGTGACAATTTTGTGCTCATAACGATGGGATTTTAGTAGTGAGGAATTTGAAGACTTTCCCTTTTGGCTGCCTAATGTCAGAATCGAGCATTCCCGGGTTAGAAGTCATAGTTAGACGTAGAGTAATGGTACCTCTACTCTATCCTAACCGTGTAGCTCAGAAGAGCACTTTTTGCTGAGCCACTGTGATGTTTGTCCATTTCCTGTGCTGGCAATGCGGCCTCTCTCTCTCTCTCTCTCTCGATGAAATGTCCAAACGATGCAAAATTAGAAACAAAAACAGAAAATGCTGGAAACACTCAGCAGTTCAGGCAACGTCCGTGGAGAGCGAGAAACCGAGTTAACGTTTCAGGTCGATGACCCTTCGTCAGAACTGGAAGAGGTCAGAGATTTAACAGTTTAACAAAGTGAAAGAGACAACTAGAAATCCCGTCGGAGAGAAGAGCAGAACTTCTTCAAACTGGGTATTCCGGGTGAAGAAGTGGCAGTGACTTAACCACTAAAACAAAAAGTGAGACACTGCGGATGCTGGAAATCTGAAATTAAGACAGAAAATGCTGGAAAAGTTAACTCTGTTTCTCGCTCCTCAGTTTCTGCCTGGCCCACTGAGTGTTTCCAGCATTTTCTGGGGGGTTTTCAGATTTCCAGCATCCGCAGTATTTTGCTTTTGTTTTGATGTCGAATTACACAGAATCTACAGCACAGCAACAGGCCATTCGGCCCAACTGCTCTGTGCTGGTGTTTATACTCCACACGGGTCTCCTCCCATTCCATCTACCACATCCCAGCCTTTCAGCATATTTTTCTATTCCCTTTTCTCTCATGTACTCGTCCAGTTTCCTTTTGAAAGCATCCAAGCTATTTGCCTCGACCACTTGCTGTGGTAGTGAGTTCCACATTCTAACCACTCTCTGAGTAAAGAAATTTCTCCTTATTTCCCTATTGGATTTATTAGTAACTATCTTGTATTGATGGCCCCTAGTTTTGGATTTTCCCACAAGTGGAAACATTCTCTCCACATCTACCCTCTCCAACCCATTCATAATTTTAAAGACCTCTATCAGGTCACCTTATCAATTTTATATGTATAAATTGATTGTAGGCTGTTTGAGTACATCTCTCTCTCGAGTCCTTTCCAAATCCTTTCTATGGCCATGTACACCCCTCCCTCACTCGGACACATTTAGAGGCAGTTTTGCGCTTTGGGTCTATTGTCCACTGGGCTGAGGAACCTTTGCTGTAGGACACATTCAGCCAACAGACGAGGACTGTTCTTGAGCATCATTCTAGTATGCTTCCCTTCCTCCAAGCTGGCAAGTGAATGGGACATCAAAGAAGGTGCCTGGTAGAGGGGTGAGTGTTCCAAATTTACAGGCTCAAAGATGCACGTTGAGCTTTCTCCGCTAGTTCAACTCTTTAAAGCATGTGTACTACCAGCAACATGTTTTTTTTTAAACTTAGCTTTCTACTTCAGAGGCTAGAGCTTGAACTTTCCACCCTTTTGGTTATTTGAAGATTAACTTCCTCTGCTCTTCTCCCTTTTTGTCTCTCTGGGCTAAGTGTCACCAGCAGCAGGTGAGATAGTTCTCCGCTTCCAACAATGCTACCCAGCGACAGACATTAAGAGGCGTGCAGGGGCAATGTGACGTTCCCTCGAAACGTCCTCGCATAAACACTGTACAAGCGCCCATGCTCTTTGAGCCTTGCAACCACCATTGCCAACACCCCCTTCCCCTCCCCGAGCAATGTACCTGAGATCAAACATTCGTTTCCACAGTCAGTGCACAGCAATCCAGTACAGTGCCGGGGTGCGCGATTTTTTTTTAATGTGGTCAATAAAAGTAAGAAAATCTGCCACAGCTAACTTCATTAAGACCTTACTGGAATGACAAAACATGAAGGCCTAGAAATTCAGTAAGGCCCCGCCAGCTCGCTTGCGCCCAAAAGTTAGCGCTGCGTGCGGAGCCAGTTGCGACCGTCAGAAATTCAGTTTTTGCGCCCCAAGTCAGAACCGGGCGCTATTCCAGGGTGTGCCCGCCTCCGCTTGGGGCGCTGAAACTGAATTTCAGCGCTGTAGGTGCCGCTGCGCCACCCGCTGCGGAGCGGCAGGCTGCGGTACTGCAGGCCTCCTCCTTCTCTTAAGGGGGAGGTGCCTGCAACGGGGAGATCGCCGCTTGATAGTGCCGGCAAATGAGCCCGGCACCACGGAGAAGTGCTGGGCTCGCGGAAAGCAGCTGGCAATGCCGCGGGGGGGGTGTGGAGGAGGCCGGGGAAGGAGGTGCGGGCAGGCAGCCGCCGAAAAAGTGGCCGGCCGCACCTCCGCCTTAACTAGCGCCACTAAGGCTGCAGGACGGCCACGGTTGCAGAACGTTGTTTGCGGCCGCTGCGGAAGAGGCGGCCGCAACTAAATATGGGGGTCGGGCCGGTATCGGGGCGGAACCGGGGCACTGCGCACACCGATGACGTCATCGGTGCCGGCGCAGCGCTACCGGCTACCGCCGCCATTACCGCTGCGCTGAATATCAGCGCAAACTCCTCTATTGGCGCAGAAGCCCTCTTTGGGCGGTAACTGGGCGCAAAGCTGGCGGGGCCTTACTGAATTTCTAGCCCAAAATGTTCAAACTTCACCACTCAAAAATTACCACATGAAAGTACAGCAACTGATGTTTTTCCACTTCCATGCATTGTGTTGAATGCAACACTGCATCCTGTCATATTATCAAAGTAGGAATGCAGCAAAAAATCACAACCAAAAAAAGACAGTGGCCAGTTTTAACTTGGAGAGCCAAGGATACCTGAAAAAGACTTGCATTTCTATAGCGCCTATCACAACCTCAGGACGTCCCAAAGCACTTTACAGCCAGTGAAGAATTTTTTTGGAGTGTAGTCACTGTTATAATCTAGGAAACGCGGCGGCCAATTCGCACACAGCAAGGTCCCACAAACAGCAATGTGAAATGACCAAATAATTTTTTTTAGTGATGTTGATTGGCCGGGACACCAGGGAGAACTCCCCCCTGCTTTTCTTCGATTATAGTGACCATGGGAATCTTTTACGCCCACCCGAGAGAGCAGAAGGGGCCCTCGGTTTAAAGTCTCATCCAAAAGACGGCACCTCAGACAGTGCAGCACTCCCTCAGCACTGCACTGGGAGTGTCGGCCTAGATTTTATGCTCAAGTCTCTGGAGTGGGACTCGAACCCATAACCTTCTGACTCAGAGGTGCGAGTGCTCTCATTCCTAGTGTTATTATTGAACTTCTTTGGCGTATTAGTACCAATATGTTATGGGAGGAAAATCTTAATCAGATACAGTTGTGCCATGTGCAGGCTCGAGGGGCCAAGTGGCCTATTCCTGCTCCTATTTCTTAGGTTCTTGTCTGTTGCGCGACGTCACCTCAAATTGCTCCCAGTACTATCACTAGCAGTGACAGACCTTTAACCACTGGTGCTTTACCTGGGTATTTTACAGCTTAAATTGACACCACCAGACCAATGTTGGGAAGGACACTGTTCATGATTGTATTGCTGGGTGTTTTTCCACAGTTCCAGTGGGCATCATATGAAAAGTTTCACTGACCGCCCTTCTACTTTTACTGAAATCCGTGTGACCTGCTTCTTTCCCATGTTAGCAAGAGACGGGAGAGAAGAGAATAGGAAAAAAAGTGTTTCTGAAAACAGTCAGCCAAGGCTTGTAGCTAACACCTTTTGAAGAGGTGAATTCATGGTCACCAAGTGTCTGAATTTGAAGGGGTTCCTTGTGGTTCTTTTGTGTGGTCGATCTGAGATGAAAGAGCTGATAAGTCATCAAAAATCAAAAGCGCAAAAGGGAATGAAATGAATTTAAAACACTGACTCGCTTCCTTCCATTCATACCAATGAAGACGACGAGTCTATTTCTCCTGGGTGGTGCCTGAAATATGTTGCTTCAGGACTAAGGTCGCTCAGGCCGATTCCCGAATGGAAACAATTGCAATGTTGTGTGTTTTAGCTCTGCAGGGGCTCTCTCTACTATTCAGTGGCTCCCTGTGCTCTCCACCTTTTCTCCTTCCTCTTACTTTGTGCCTTCATCTTCTACTTAAAAAAAAAAAAACCCACATCCTCCTGGACCACTCTGCAGCCTTTGACACAGTCCAACCGCACCATCCTTCGCCAGCACCTTTCCTCTGTTTCCCAGCTCAGTGGGACTGCCTCCGCTTGGTTCCACTCATTGTAGCCAAGTATTTCCAGCAATAGTTTCGCTTGCAGTCCTTGCACTGTTACCCCTAGAATCCCTCAAGGCTCTATCGTTGACCCCCCCCTCCTTTTTATCTACCTGCTGCCCCCTTGGTGATATCATCCATAGGCACGGGGTCAACTTCCACATGTATGCTGCTGACACCTAGTTTTACATTTCCACCCTTCCCTTCAGCCCACTATTGGTGATCATGCCTTCAGCCACCTAGGCTCCCTGCTCTAAACCCCTACGCCTCTGGGTGGGCGTGTGTGCTGTGAGGAGGATGCCGAGAAACTCCAGTATGATTTGGACAGGTTGGGTGATTGGGCAGATGCAGTATAATGTGGATAAATGCGAGGTTATCCACTTTGGTGGCAAAAACAGGGAGGCAGATTATTATCTGAATGGCAATAAATTGGCAAAAGGGGAAGTGCAACGAGACCTGGGTGTCCCTGTGCACCAGTCGCTGAAGGTAAGCATGCAGGTGCAGCAGGCGGTTAAGAAGGCAAATGGTATGTTGGCCTTCGTAGCGAGAGGGTTTGAGTACAGGAGCAAGGATGTCTTGCTGCAGTTGTACAGGGCCTTGGTGAGACCACACCTTGAGTATTGTGTGCAGTTTTGGTCGCCTTATCTGAGGAAGGATGTTCTTGCCATGGAGGGAGTGCAGCGAAGATTCACCAGACTGATACCTGGGATGGCAGGAATGACGTATGAGGAGAGATTGGGTCGATTGGGCTTATCTTTGCTGGAGTTTAGAAGAATGAGAGGGGATCTCATTGAAACTTATAAAATTCTAACAGGGCTGGACAGACTAGATGCAGGAAGGATGTTCCTGATGGCGGGTGAGTCCAGAACCAGGGGTCACAGTCTAATGATAAGGGGTAAGCCATTTAGGACAGAGATGAGGAGGAATTTCTTCACCCAGAGAGTGGTGAACCTGTGGAATTCTCTACCACAGAAGGCAGTTGAGGCCAACTTATTAAATATATTCAAGAAGGAGTTAGATATATTTCTTAAGGCTAAAGGGATCAAGGGATATGGGGAGAAGGCAGGGACAGGGTACTGAGTTTGGATGATAAGCCATGATCTTGTTGAATGGCGGAGCAGGCTCGAGGGGCTGAATGGCCTACTCCTGCTCCTATCTTCTATGTTTCTATGCCTCCACCTCCCTCTCCTCCTAAAAGCTCACCTCTTCCACCGAGCTTTTCGTCATCCCATCTAATATCTCCTCTGGCTCGCCATCTAAGCTTTAGACTTTACCTCTGCGAAGTGCTCTGGGGCATTTTTCTATGTTAAAGGCGCCATATAAATGCAAGTCATTGTGGATGTACAAACTTTTTTTCTCCATTCCCCCCATTCTGTTTCTCGAACTCATGTTTCAATTTTATCTCCATTTAGTTTTTCCATAACTTTAAAATTTAGGTTCTGCTTTTGTACTGGGTTTGTTTTTGTTGCCTGCTTTATTCAGCATGCTTAAAAGGACACTCCCAACACATCCAGAGAATACAATTACCATCTCCTCTCGTCTTGAATATCTCTCAATGTCTCTTCACCTCTCACAGACCTTCCCCTTTTGTTCTTTCATTCCCTCCCCCATTTCCCAGCCCCCAAACTGGCCTTTAATCTGTTTCATTTCCTGCTTTTTTTCTCCGTTCTGAAGAAGGGTTTCAACCTGAAGCATTAACTCTGTTTCTCTCTCCACGGATGTTGCCTAGCCTGCTGAGTTTTTCCAGCGTTTTCTGTTGTTATTTCGGACATCCAGAGAATATACTTTCCTGTAGCACAGCACATCCAGCGCAGGTGCATCTACTTAACTACAGTATTGCCATCTGCTTGCAGACGTCCAGCCTGTTATAGAAACCCTTGTATGCACATCTGATGTAAGGAAGTTTCTGGGCAAGACTTAATCCAAGCAAATCCATGCTCTATCCTATTTGGTGTTCTTTTTCTCAAACCATTGCATTTCCAGGGCTGCTTCATGACCCCTTTTATTTGCTCCAGTTCCCTTAAGCAGTCACTGAACCGGAAGAACGAGTGCAAATGACAATCAAGGGAATCTCCCAGGGTGGGGCGGGGGAGAAAACATCTGCTCCAAAACAATTGCTCTCTTTCATTTGTTTGAGTAGATCGTCATTAAAAGACAGATCGTAATCAGTTTGAAAATCCACATTACCAATGCCGCTAGCGTTACAGGGGATCAATTTATTGGAGAACATACCGTGCATATCTACTCTAGTGACTGTTTAAGGGTGGAGAGGTGCTACTGGAGTCATGGGGGAGCTCTTGCAAATACCAAAATAATGGAAACGTTGCATTTGAAATAAATGTTTGTTTACAAGAAAATAAAGTTGTGGAGTTAATGTATGGCTACATCCTTACTGTACCCACCCAGTATTCACCGAGTCTTTTAAGTCAATAATTTCAGCCTTGTTTTAGGTGCGTGTTTTAAAACAATGGCAAAATGTGAATACTTGTTTAAATAAAGGTCCATTATTGGGTGTTAATACATGATAATGGTTATCAATGGTGCACTGTCCAGGCCACGATAGGATTATGTTGCCTGGTTGAGAATTGTTACTCTAATATTTTGTTCAAAACACCTCTGGGGTGGTGTGATCGGCAAAGAGGAGGTAGGGAAAGCCAACTCCAACGGTATGCTCCTGTCAAAATGCTTAGAACATGGCCTTGTCATAACCAACACCTTGTTCTGTCAGATGAGACAAGTACAAGGCTTCATGGCAGCACCCTCGCTCCAAGCACTGGCATCTGCTGGACTATGTCATCGTCCGAGCGAGGGACCGCAAGGACGTCCGCATCACCTGCGCCATGACAGGAGCTGATGACTGCTGGACAGACCACCACCTAATCCGCTCTGTCATCTCCATCAACGTAGCCCCAAAACAGCGGCAGCAACAGAAACAATGCCGCAGGAAAATCAACGCTGGAGCATTCAAAGACCCCACTAAGAAAGCCCTATTCAGCCTGCGCCTCACAAACAACCTGACGACTCCCAGTGATGCAGAGACACAGAGTGCCCACAGCGCCTGGTCTGCACTCAAGGCCTCCATAATCAGCACCTGTGAAGAGACGCTCGGTCACTCGACCAGGAAACACCAAGACTGGTTCGACAAGAACAACCAGGAGATCCAGGAGCTAATAAGCCGCAAGCGCAAGGCATTCCTGATCTGGAAACGGCAACACAACTCGAGAGCAAGAAAGCAGCTCTACAGACGCCTGAAGGCCGAGGTCCAACAAAAAACTCACAACCTAAAGAACAGATGGTGGGTGGAGAAAGTGCAGAAGATCCAGCAGCTAGCCGACAACCACGACGTGCGTGGATTCTTTAGCGCAGTCAAGACCCTCTACGGCCCAAGCACCCAAGGCCCTTCCCTACTGTGGGCCAAGAACAGAGAGGTACTCATCAAGGACAGGGAAGCAGTCAATGCCTGCTGAAAGGAGCACTTCAAAGATCTCCTTAACCAAGACTCTGTCTTTGACGCAAGTGTCCTCAACTCCATCCCGCAGCATGCTACCCGCCACCACCTCAGCACAACCCCAGCCCGGCATGAGGTTGAAAAGGCCATCCGACAACTGAAGAACAACAAGGCCTCAGGAGCAGGTGGAATTCCTGCTGAGGCACTAAAGCATAGCGGAGAAGCACTACTGGCACGAATTCATGAACTCATTTCTCTTATCTGGAAGGAGGAGAGCATGCCAGGGGATCTCCGAGACGCCGGAATTGTGACCATCTTCAAGAAAGGTGACCAGTCCGATTGCAGTAATTACAGAGGAGTTTCCCCGCTGTCTGCCACAGGGAAAGCCATCACAAGAATCCTCCTCAATCGCCTTCTCCCAGTGGCTGAAGAGCTCCTCCCAGAGTTACAATGCGGATTCCGCCCACTAAGGGGCACAATGGACATGATCTTCACCGCACGTCAATTACAAGAGAAATGCAGGGAACAGCACCAACCGCTGTACATGGCCTTCTTTGATCTCAAAAAGGCCTTCGACACTGTCAACCGTGAGGGATTATGGAGTGTCCTCCTCAAATTCAGCTACCCTCAAAAGTTTGTCACCATCCTCCGCCTGCTTCATGACAACATGCAAGCCGTGATCCTGACCAACGGTTCCACCACAGACCCAATTCATGTACGGACCGGGGTCAAGCAAGGCTGTGTCATCGCACCAACGCTCTTCTCGATCTTCCTTGCTGCAATGCTCCACCTCACCCTCAGTAAGCTCCCCGCTGGAGTGGAGCTAATTTACAGAACAAACGGGAAACTGTTCAATCTCCGTCGCCTCCAGTCCAGATCCAAGGTCGTCCCATCCTCTGTCATCGAATTACAGTATGCAGACGACGCTTGCGCCTGCGCTCACGCAGAGGTCGAACTCCAAACTATCGTCAACACCTTCACCGAAGCGTACGAGAGCATAGGCCTTACACTAAACATCCGTAAGACAAAGGTCCTCTACCAACCTGCCCCCGCCACACAGTACTGCCAACCGATTATCAAAATCCACGACAAGGCCTTGGACAACGTGGACCACTTTTCATACCTTGGGAGCCGAATGTCAACAAGGGCAGACGACGAAGTCCAACATCACCTTCAGTGTGCCAGTGCAGCTTTTGGTCACCTGAGGAAGAGAGAGTTTGAAGACCAGGACCTCAAACCCGGCACTAAGCTCATGTTCTACAGAGCAGCAATGATACCCGCCCGGCTGTATGCCTCAGAGACATGGACCATGTACAGCAGGCACCTCAAAGCACTGGAGAAGTACCACCAACGCTGCTCCGCAAGATTCTGCAAATCCATTGGCAGGATAGGCGCACCAACGTCAGTGTTCTCGCTCAGGCCAGCATCGAAGTTTGACCACACTCGATCAGCTCCAATGGACAGGTCACATTGTCCGCATGCCCGATACGAGACTCCCAAAACAAGCGCTCTACTCGGAGCTCCAACACGGCAAGAGAGCCCCAGGTGGGCAGAGGAAATGCTTCAAGGACACCCTCAAAGTCTCCTTGGAAAAATTGCAACATCCCCACCGACACCTGGGAATCCCTGGCCCAAGACCGCACAAAGTGGAGGAGAAGCATCCGGGAAGGCGCCGAACACCTCGAGCCTCTTCGCCTGGAACAAGCGGAAGCCAAGCGCAAGGAGCGCACGTCAACCCAAGCACCCCACCCACCCGCCCCTTCAACCACCGTCTGCCCCACCTGTGACAGAGACTGTAGGTCCCGCATTGGACTCATCAGTCACCTGAGAACTCATTTTTAATGTGGAAGCAAGTCATCCTCGGTTCCGGGGGACTGCCTAAGAGAGAGATTTTGTTCAAAACAAAAGGCAGAAATTACTTGGTCGATCTCATAAGTAGGATTAGGCCAAGCTTCAACTCTTCAAAGCTTTATTTAGTTGACAGTAACTTTGAAGGGCTTTTGTTTTTAAAACATTGGTGAACCTTTGTGGTGATGCTGTAGAATGTTGAAATCTTCTGCCTGGACTTTGATGTTTTCGACTCCGTCCTACCTTCATTTCTTATCCATAGACTTTGAATGAAGATTGCGCCCTTCTGGTTTTTAACACTTTACAGTTCAGCTATTCTCCAGTTCTTGGTTACAGGTGAAATTAATATATTTTTTTACATTTTTGTTAAAGGACAGTTCTGCTGCAAGGTTTAGGAACACAGGAACAGGAGGAGGCCATTCAGCCCCTCGAGCCTGTTCCGCCATTCAATGAGATCATGGCTGACCTGTATCCTGACTCCATTGGTGTCTCGGTGCCATGTCCCTTAACGTCCTCCCCTAACAAATATCTATTGATCTCAATGGGAGAGAGTTCCAGATTTCCACTAATTGAATGTCGGAGCAGGCTCGAGGGGCTGAATGGCCGACTCCTGTTCCTATGTTGCTGAACATGTAGCTGTTGCGTTTCGAGGAAGTTGCTGCAACAATAGTCTAGAAACTGCCTGAAATGATTCACATCACTCTGGCTTTGTCTCTGTCCATCACTGTATAGTTAGTGCCGTATCCCTTTGTTGATTTACCCAAGCTAGCGTTTTACAAAGGACTAAAATGAAACCGGTGCAGTATTTTTTGTTTTACATACTTTGTGTGACTAAAACATCAAGTTGTTTTTAGAATAAACTGAAGAGCACAATCGTATTACTGGAAAATAAAATGTATAAATCAATGACACTCGATAAAAAGTTTTGAGGGGGAGGAAGAGTCTATTAAAACAGTCCATTCACATCTGAAACTTTAACAGGTGGGCAGACCAACAGTCAAAGAAAGAAAGACATACATTTATATAATGTCTTTCACGACCTCAGTACGTCCCAAAGCGCTTTACAGCCAATGAAGTACTTTTTGCAGTGTCGTCACTGTTGTAATGTAAGAAACACGGCAGCCAATTTGCACCAACAGAAAGCTCCCACAAACAGCAATGTGATAATGACCAGATAATCTGCCTTATGTGATGTTGGTTAAGGGATAAATATTGAGGGCAGAGGAAACGCTTCAAGGACACCCTCAAAGCCTCCTTGGAAAAAGTGTAACATCCCCACCGACACCTGGGAATCCCTGGCCGAAGACCGCACAAAGTGGAGGAGAAGCATCCGGGAAGGCGCCGAACACCTCCAGTCTCTTCACCGGGAGCAAGCGGAAGCCAAGCGCAGGCAGCGCACGTCAACCCAAGCACCCCACTCGCCCGCCCCTTCAACCACCGTCTGCCCCACCTGTGACAGAGACGGTAGGTCCCGCATTGGACTCATCAGTCACCTGCAAACTCATTTTTAGTGTGGAAGCAAGTCATCCTCGGTTCCGAGGGACTGCCTAAGAAGATTGGGCCAGGACACCGAGTAGAACCCCTGTGATCCTCTTCAGAATAGTGCCATGGGATCTTTTACGTCCACCTGAGAGGGCAGACAGGGCCTCTGTTTAACATCTCTTCTGAAAGACGGCACCTCCGACCGTGAAACGCTCAAATTTCTGCGTAGATTTTGTGTTCAAGTCTCTGGAGTGGGACTTGAACCCACAACCTTCTGACTCAGAGGCGCGAGTGCTACCCACTGAGCCACAGCTGTCGGGTAATGGTGCACAATGGTGATGGCATTCTGCCGGCTCTGGCTCACTGCCTACGTTGAAAGCGAAGTCATCCTGTGCAGTTTTTCTCTCAAGTGTCATTGACTTTTACAGCAAATGTTGGGGCAAAATACTCTATGGTACACAGCCAACTTTACATGCTTAAACATACGGTGTCTTTATAAACGAGCATTGAAATATTTCACTCTCAGTCTCCACATGCCAGTTAGGCTAAGTGACTTTGTGTTGATGCAAAGCTGTAACAACTTTGCATTGACACGCAATGAGTCCAATTACTCAGGGATGATGGGGTTTTAGCAAGTCGCGAGTGTTGTGTCTGTGTATAATAAGACACAGACTGCAGGAGAACGGTACAACAGGTGTTTACTCAACGTGGCTCACACTGGAACTGATCTGTACAGATTACTACTCAGTACTATATACAGGTGTGGTCACTGCCGGTACTGCAGTATACATGAGCTGTAAAAGATAGTTCCCCCCTTCAAGGTATATACATTACAATTCCTCCCCTTTTAGATTAACAGTACCATAACACTCATTTAACAATTAAATATCAAACTAATTACAATTAACACTTTTAACATGCAACTGAAAATAGTCTATTTATATATTCAGTCTTTGGGGAGGCTTCCTGATCCTTTCTGGATAGCGCCTTTCCTGAGTGTCTTGCTCTTGGTGCGGAGGCGATTCTGGCCCCCTGTCGTCGGTTGGTTCATCAGCTTCTGATGCTACTGTTTCTGGGGTAGATGCGAGCTGTACGTCGGGTTCATCACCAGGTACGTATGGGCGAGGCATGGGGTTGACTTGTTCCTGTGACTCTAGGATCTGGTCAGCATGGCGTCTCACGATGCTCTCCCCAACGTCCACTGTGTACATTAGTGGGCCCTGCCGTGTGCATATCGTTCCTGGCTGCCATTTTTCTGTTCGGTAGTCGCAGGCCAAGACTGGTTGCCCTACATTGAAGCTCCTTGTTGGCTTCTCATGGATGTGCTGGAATTGCTTACTCTCAACATCTCTTCGTACGTTTGGTCTGAGCAAATCCAGGCGAGATCTTAACCTTCGGTTAAAGAACATCATGGCTGGGGCCTGGTTGGTGACTGCATGTGTCGCATTCCGGTAGGCGAACAGGAAATTGTCCACCTTGTGCTGCAGCGGAATGTTGTCATTGTACATAGCCTTTATTGCCTTCTTAAAGGTTTGTACGAACCTCTCAGCCAATCCATTTGTGGCTAGATGATACGGGGCGGATGTGTAATGCCTTGCCCCATTCTTTTTCAAGAACCTCCGGAACTCTTCGGACACAAACTGTGGTCCGTTGTCGGAGCAAATCTGTTCTGGCAAGCCATTCCTGGCAAAAATGGTCCGTAGGACTGCAATAGTTTTCTCCGTGGTGGTGGAGGACATTTTGATGACCTCAGGCCATTTCGAGTGCGCATCCACGGCTATTCAAAACATTGAGTCCATGAATGGACCAGCAAAATCAATATGCACCCGTTGCCATGGAGAGGAGGGCCACTCCCATGGGTGTAGAGGGGCCTGTGGTGGTGCATTTTGGACTTTCTGGCATCCTGAGCAGCTCTTGGTCAGGTCCTCGATTTGTTTATCGATTCCCGGCCACCACACATAAGCCCTGGCTAGGCTTTTCATTTTTACCCCTCCCAGATGACCCTCATGAAGCTCATTGAGCACTCTATCCCTTAACTTGGGTGGAATTACCACTCGGGATCCACACATCAAGGTCCCCCGGCACACTGACAGCTGTTCTCTCCTTGTCGAGAATGCTGGCAACAGTGAGTCGCCATGTACTGGCCATCCCTTCACCGTCAAATCATATACCCGAGACAGTGTCGGGTCATTTCGGGTTTCCTTTTCGATACAAGCGTTAGTTACCGGTAGGTATTCAACTATAGTCGAATGGAATATTTCGACAGGATCCACTGCTGGTGCTTCCTCCGCAGTAGGCAGTGGCAGGCGTGATAGCCCATCAGCATTTCCATGCTGTTTCGTGCCCTTATATTCAATCTCATAGTGGTGCGCCCCTAGAAAAAGTGACCATCTTTGTAGTCGTTGCGCAGTCATCACCGGAACGCCCTTCTTCGGATTAAAAATGGAGACGAGGCTGGTGATCAGTCAGCAAGGTGATTTTCTGCCCGTGCAGATAGTGATTGAACTTTTTCACTCCCCACACTAGGCTGAGGGCCTCCCCGTCAATCTGGGCGTAGTTACGCTCAGCTGAGGTTAGTGATCGTGACGCAAAGGCTATTGGCTTCTCTGAGCCGTCCGAGAATTTGTGCGACAGCACCGCTCCAATGCCGTAGGGTGACGCATCACATGCCAACCGAATTGGTAATGCCGGGTTGTAATGGGCCAATACCTCTTTCGATGTGATTAGTGTTTTGCTCTTCTGGAAAGCTCGTCTACATTCGTCACTCCACTTCCATGGCACCCCAGTTTGCAGTAGGGTGTTCAGTGGGTGTAGTATTGTAGACAAATTTGGCAAGAACTTATGGTAGTAGTTTACCAGCCCGAGGAACGACCTCAGTTGTGACACATTTTCCGGTGCTGGAGCCTTGACTACTGCCTCAATCTTCTCTGGGGACTTATGTAACCCCTCTTTATCGATAACGTGGCCACAATACGAGATCTGTTTTCTAAAAAACTCGCATTTGGGGCGGTTAGCTCGGAGCCCATATTCCTGCAATCTAGTGAGCACCTGCTCCAGGTTGGCAAGGTGATCACTGTCATTTTCGCCCGTGACCAGGATGTCGTCCAAATAACACTGGGTCCCTGGGATCCCTTGCAGGACTTGTTCCATTGCCCTCTGCCAAATAGCCGGAGCTGATGCTACCCCGAATACCAGCCGGTTGTATTGGTAGAGACCTTTATGGGTGTTGATTGTGAGGTATTTTTTTGATGCTTCTTCTACCTCCATTTGCAGATACGCCTGGGCCAGATCAATCTTAGTGAAGCGTTTCCCTCCAGATAGCGAGGCGAAAATATCTTCAATCCGCGGAAGTGGATATTGTACGGTGTGAAGGACCGGGTTCACTATTACCTTAAAGTCCCCACAGATGCGAACCTTCTTTGGTTCCCCAGGCGTGCTGCTCAACGACTTTTTCATCACGGGGACGATGGGTGTAGCCCACTCGCTCCAGTCTACCTTGGACAGTACACCTGAACGTTCCAGACTCTCCAGCTCTGCTTCGACGGCTGGGCGGATCGCATAAGGTACCGGTCTGGCCTTAAATTTTGGGCTTGCGTTTTCTTCAATTTTAATCGTCGCTGTCATGCCTTTTAGTGTTCCGAGTCCTTGCTGGAACACTTCTTTCGCGTCAGTTAGGATCTTTGACAGTCGCCCAGGTGTGACGTCATCATCCTTTTTGTCAGCCACAGTCAGTGCCTGTATGGAATGCCAATCCAGTTGTATTTTCCGGATCCATTCACGTCCCAGTAATGGTGGTCCTCCATCTTGCAATACATACAGGCCTAGTTTTGGTGTTTCCTTACCGTCATATATAACGGTCACCCTTATTTTTCCTTTGGGGTAGACTTTTTGCCCCGTGTATGTCTTCAAAATAATTTTTGTGTCTCTCAAGGGTATGTGTGAGAATAGCCGCTCGTAGTCCCGTCGGTTTATGACTGTTAGGGCTGATCCTGTGTCCAATTCCATCTTTACCTGGACTCCTGCTATCTTGAGAGTGACCCAAATGGTTCGGTGATCCTCCATTGTGATCACATTATGTAGTTTCAGACAACTCAGTTCCCTGCTTTCGGAGTCATTATCACTCTTTTGTTCGTCTGAACTATTCCCCGTCATCTTATGTACATTCTTGTACTTGCCTTTGGTAGGCTTCTTATTGCTGGTTTTCTTTCCCGACCTGCAGACTCGTGCTATGTGTCCTACTTTTCCACACTGTCTGCACACTTTGTCTTTGAACCAGCAATCATTCTGGTCGTGTTTTGTTCTGCCGCAGCGATAGCACTTCTCTGTTCCATATGACATTTCGTTTGTGCCATATTCTTGCCGTCTCTGTTGTATCTCTGCAGCGCCCCGTGCTGCTGCTTCATATGATGCCGCAATGCTGAAAGCCTTTTCCAGCGTAAGGTCCTTTTCAGATAAAAGCCGTTTCTGGGTTCCTTCACTTTGAAGCCCACACACAAACTTGTCCCTTAAGGTATCTGCCAGTCCCGCTCCAAACTGGCAGTGTTTCGATAGTTTGCGCAGTTCTGTTAAATAATCAGCATTGCTGTCATCCTTATGCTGGTTCCGTTTGTGAAACTTGAATCTTTCTGCTATCAGCAGCGGTGTGGGGTTTAAATGTTCCTGTAGTATCGTTACTTTGTCTTCAAAATTCTTTTCCATTGGCTTCGTTTGGTTTATTACGAAATCTAGTAACCCCTACGTCTTTGCACCCATTAAATTTAACAATACTGATGCTTTCGTGTCATCTGACACCTCATTTGCCTTGCAGTATACCTCTATTCGTTCGACATATGTAGTCCAATCTTCAACTTCATTGTCAAATGCGGTGATACTGCCACTCTTCGGCATTTTGGGTGTGGTTTAAAATGGCGTCTCCCGCGCTTTCCTTCCTCCCCCGCTGCTGCCGCCAACGCCGCTCCCGGCGGTTCTCATGGCAATGGCGGCGCCCTGTAGGTTTCGCGCACTTCTCCTGCGCTGCTGCCAACGCCGCTCTCGGCGGTCCTCATGGCAATGGCGGCGCCTCGCGGATTTCTGCACGTCTCTCTCTCCCTCTCTTCGACGCTGCTCGGCCCCTGAACACCGGCTGTGCCCTGTGCACTCTGCCCTCTCGCTCCCCCCCCATCGACGCTGCTCGGCCCTTTGCTGTGCCGCTCGGTCGGGCTCTAGCCCGCCGCTGTCCGGGAAGGGTCTGCGCACTACCTGTTGCTAGCCCGTTTCGCTGGACCACCTTGACTGGAAAGCCAAGCCTGGCTCTCGACAGCCTCCCCCGCAATTCTCGAGTCTCTGCTGGATGACTGGGCGGTTGCCCGTGGTCGACTCCCGAGTCTCTGGCCTTGACCTCCAATCCACTGATCTCCAGGAACGAATCCCTGGGAGGTGATGCAGAGTTGCAGGTAGGTTCGAACTTGCCTTGTCGCCAATGTTGTGTCTGTGTATAATAAGACACAGACTGCAGGAGAACGGTACAACAGGTGTTTACTCAACGTGGCTCACACTGGAACTGATCTGTACAGATTACTACTCAGTACTATATACAGGAGTGGTCACTGCCGGTACTGCAGTATACATGAGCTGTAAAAGATAGTTCCCCCCTTAAAGGTATATACATTACAGCGAGGAGCTAGTCTCACACAGCCTTAACTTAATAACTTCAGCTGGTGCAAAGCAAGCTTATAAAACTTTGTAAAAATTCTTTTAAATTAATTCACGGGATGTGGGTGTCACTGGCAAAACCAGCATTTATTGCCCATCCCTAATTGCCCTTGAGAAGGTGGTGATGAGCCGCCTTCTTGAACCGCTGCAGTCCGTATGGTGAAGGTACTCCCACGGTGCTGTTAGGGAGGGAGTCCCAGGATTTTGACCCAGCGACTATGAAGGATCAGCGATATACTTCTAAGTCAGGATGGTGTGTGACTTGGAGGGGAACTTGCAGGTGGTGGTGTTCCCATGCGCCTGCTGCCCTTGTCCTTCTAGGTGGTTGAGTTCGCGGGTTTGGGAGGTGCTGCCAAAGACGCCTTGGCGAGTTGCTGCAGTGCGTCTTGTAGATGGCACACACTGCAGCCACGGTGCGCCGGTGGTGGAGGGAGTGAATGTTTAAGGTGGTGGATGGGATGCCGATCAAGCGGGCTGCTTTGTCCTGGATGGTGTCGAGCTTCTTGAGTGTTGTTGGAGCTTTAGTATGTTGGGGAGCTGACCGTCCCATTGACTGTTAATATTGTTAAAATTTATGCAACAGTTGGAAGCTGGCGGGTGGAGCCTTGCGGGTGTGTTCTACGTGTGTACCGAGCGTAATTTTCCACAGGTCCATTGGTGATGTGGAGCTGGCATACTCAAAGAATTACCTGCACTGTAATAGTGGCCTTAGAATAGGACAGATTTTTTTTTAACATAGGGGCCCCCAAAAGTGTTGTTAGTACTGTTTATTTTGGGGTTTTGTGGGAGAATTTTTATGTTTTGCGGTGAGTTATGTTGGTGATGAAGAATAAATAGGGGTGAAGTCTGGGGCAGTTTTCTCGAGAAGAGAGAAGGCTGAGGGATGACCTAATAGAGGTCTTTAAAATTATAAAGGGGCTTGATAGGGTAGACGTAGAGAAGATGTTTCCACTTGTGAGGGAGTCTAAAACTAGAGGGCATAAATATAAGAGTCACTAATCAATCTAATAAGGAATTCAGGAGAAACTTCTTCACTCCAGAGAGTGGATATAATGTGGAATCTGCTACCACAGGGAGTGGCTGAGGCGAATAACACAGATGCATTTAAGGAGAAGCTAGATAAACACATGAGGGAGAAAGGAATGGAAGGATATGCTGATGGGGTGAGATGAAGAGGAGTGGGAGGAGGCTCGTGTGGAGCATAAACACCGGCACGGAGCAGTTGGGCCGAATGGCCTGTTATTGTGTTGTAAATTCGACTTGGGCAAGTCACAAAACAGGTGGTATCGCACCTGTCCCTCGTTTATAGGCCGCGCCCAATATTCAGTACCACTGAAGTCAATTGAACTGAATATCGGACGGGACGTATAACGGGCAGCAGATGCATTACCGCCTGTTTAGGGCCCTCTGCCCAAGTCGAATTTTACCCCCAAAACGTTTCTACTTCCCTGACCCTACCTCAAGCGTTCCCAGGTCTTCTTGAATTGGATGTAGAAAGAGATCCCTCTCTTTTTGCCAGTGTACTTTAACTTGGAACTGGGAAGAGCACTCCCTATTCTACCAATGTGACATTCCCATTTACCTTTCCCAGCCATCCTTTGTAACCTCTCCATGAAATTGCCAATTAATACCAAGTTTGAGGCAGTGATGTGCTGTAGGCCGATAGCCACTTGCAATTTATTTCACATGGGGTAATATATACGGTTAACCTCAATGGTTTGGGAGAATGCAACTTTTAAAGTTTTTTTCAAAAATGACACTAAACTCGCTATGAATCCTGTTGATTTGCCCTGCAGCAGAAGGTGGGGGGGTGAAAGAGATATTGGGGGAAAAATTCAGTACGTTAGTGCCTCCCGTTAGCGCTTACAGAGGGCGGTAACGGGGCACTGATGCAGTAGCACCAGGGTGAGGCAAATCCGGCACCCCCCCCCACCCCCGCCTCGTTGCGCCGCCAGTACGAGGTACCACCGGGAACTTCAGATACAGGCAGATCGTGATGTCGGTGAGCGTGCAACGCTCCCCGGGCGCCCGATCTGCAAAATTCATTGTCGCCACTTACCTTTGCACCTCGACCAGACAGTGACAAGGAGAGCAGGCGCACAGCTGATGGAAGCCGGCTCCAGTGACGTTATTTAAAAGCATCAGCATTAATCAACCGCAGCTGCCTGGGCAGGTTAGTTTCAGTGGCTTCTTGTCAGTTTCAGCCAGTGGAGCAGTTTGTATGAGTAATTTCAAGCTTTTTTATCAGCAGTCTTCTGGCAAGTACAAAGTGGCTCCATTTATTGTTCAAAGCTTCAAACTGCTACACTTGGCAACATTAATGGGGGCTATACTGGCGCCACCTCGCCCTCCAGGATCTACAGTGGAGGGATCGTAGGCAGCGAGAAATACGTGAAATGTGCACAGAAGGATGAGGAGGGACACCAGGGCTCTCAGCAGGAGGCCTTACCCTCCGAGGGTATTCCGACAGCACTTCTCCTACCTTCAATTAAGCGAGGAGCAGCGTATTAGACAGCTCCGCATCACCAAGGTGGTGGTCACAGAACTCTGCCACCTCCTCCAAACAGACCTCCAGCCTCTCACCAGGATGACTTAAACCCCAGATCCTTTTTGTTCACCACGTGCCCATCATACCATCCCTGTGTCATGCCACATCATAGCGTCTTCCTGGGTGCAAAGATGAAATGAGAGAGACCACAAAATATTGGAGCGCTAAATCAGGCGCTTCACACCTGTCTTAAGGCGCAAAGGCCGAGGAGCGAGGCGCTACCTCAGAGCGCTGGCGAAGCTCATGTGATGTCAGTCAGCAATGGAACACAGACACACTGGCGCCGGCCAGTTCTCAAAGGGGAGGTCGACCTGAAATGTTAACTCTGTTTCTCTCTTCACAGATGCTGCTTGACCTGCTGAGTTTCTCCAGCATTTTCTGCTTTTATCTTAAAGGGGAGGGTTGAATTTGCTCTCCATCCACATCCTGCTTATTGCAGCCTTGAATCTCGGCCTGGAGAGACCTGTACATCAAATCTGCTGGAAAGAACAATGGAGAGACCCAGGGAAAGAGCTCACAGTGCAGCCCACACAGTCTCTTCTAAATAGATACAAGGAAGGGCAAATCCAAATAAACCTGCAAAATTGCTGCTCAGTACCCAAAACTCCTTCACACAGCGTTGAATCTCTCCAGAAGTCTCTCTCTCTCAGAATGCATGGTGCAAAAATGTCACCAACAAAAAAAGGCAGGAAGCGGTCGCCTTTAAATAGCGCTCCCCCAGTCCCTTCCTGACTGCAAAACGCTCCCCTCAACCTGTCGTTGCTAGCGGCAGGCAGTAAGGCAGGGAGCGCCACTCAATATCCGGTGCGGGGCGCTACCGGGGCGTTGCGCACTCGACTGACGTCACGATCTGCCGGCGCAGGAGATCGTGGCGGTAGTGTTTAGCGCCACCGCAAAATGTCTAGTTAATTTCGCGAGCGGCGCAAACATCGCCGCGCCCAGGCGCCAGTTGCTTTGCGCCCCATTAGCGCCCTCTTAAGGCGCTAATGGGAGGCGCAAACAACTGAATTTTTCCCCCACGGTGTTTTCTGTAATCTGTATTGTAATGCAAAACCTCAGTGGACTAATTTCCTATACACTGTAACCTCAGAGAATTTGTTTTCTTTCAATACTTGAACAGAAATAGCAATCCGTAAACAATCAAAACACTGATTTTTTGTTCTCTTTATATTTCTGTTGTGTAAATGCTCGTTAAAATTCTCGTCAATTACATTTTTTTTTCAAATCAACACTGGTGCCTCGGTCGGTACTGTTATGTTCATTAATAACTAGACATTCTTATTATGAACACAGCTAGCTTCTAGCTAGTCATTTATTCAGTACACGTTCTCTAGGTACAGTATCTGTAGAGATGCAGCATGTGTGCTCCTGTGTGCAGCTGCCATCTTGACTGTTGCCTTGTGGGTAGCCTAGTGCCTCATGGATAATGTAGTCTTAATATATATACAGCTGGGTAGTGTAGTCTTATACATACAGCTATATACAGCTCCACGCAGCTCTACAGCTCCACCTAGTGTCCACTATAGAATGACATGTTATTGATCACTACAGGTACTAGTTGGCAGCTTGATGTTAAACCACAGCTTACAACATATAAATGTACAAATTGAGAAAAGACCATTCAGCCCATCAAGCCTACTCCTTCCACAGACCATGTTTTCCCCGCAGGACAGTGGGCATGTAGTGCAGACTCCCAGTGATGATCGATTCAGGGTTAAATGACGCCTTCAGGAGGGATCTGGATCGATATCTGTAGAGAAGGGGGATTGAGGCTTACAGAGATTATTAACAGCAATGGCTAAATTTTTTAAAAATTTAACGGAAAGGAACCCAAGTGCTTCTAAAGTAATGGATCAACATGTGATGTGGGAGGGAAGCACCATATTAGAATAATGATACACGGACTCTAGATGAAGCAGGTTTGAATGGCCTTTTCTGACACTGAACTTATATATGTACCATATCTTGATTCACTCAATCTCCAGATGGGGGAAACACGAACCACAGGTGAAATTTCCAGGATGGTAAAGCTGTATAAAAATGTATTTCTGCTTCCCTCTGACGCAATCTAGCAAATCCCCAGGGTATTATGCAGCCAGCTTGGCTCGGTTGCTAACACTTTCACCTCAGTCAGTAGGTAATGAGTTCAAATCCCATTCCAGGTTTTTAGTGCGTAATCTAGGCTGGCACTTCAGTGCAGTATTGGGGGAGTGAGTACTGCAATGGCAGAGGTGCCGTATTTAAGACATTAAATTGAATTGGATGTAAAAGATCCCATAACACTATTCGAAGAAGAGCAGGGGGCTTTCTTTTGGTTTCTGCACCAGCATTCCTCCCTTAACCAAAACTACCCAAAAACAGGTTAAGTGAACATTCATTTGTGGTTTGTGGGACTGTACTGTGCACAGATTTTCTGATGCGTTTGCCTACACTACAACAGTGACTTACTTCATAGTGTCATTCATGTGCTGAAGATGTGATGAGGTTCTGTATAAATGTAGTTTCTTTATATCATTCAACCCTGCCTTGCATAGATGATCATTCTGTGATCCCAGCAGTATAGATGTTCCATATGTTTCTGTCTAGGGGTTAATCAACATAGCATCAACTGTTTATGATGCAAGTGTATTTCAGAGTGTGGAAATGCAATGGACAATTCTCCCAATCTCTGTTCTCACTTGAGCCTCGACAAGTTTGTTTTTCCTGTACTCCTACTCCCAATCCAAGTTAAATAACCTTCTTTAATCTGCAGAAACCATGCCTTAAAGACCTAGATCATGTCCCCACTAATTTTCTGGTATATTATTGTGGATTGTGTAATGTTTCTTGTTTAAATATATAAGAATTAGAAGCAGGAGTTGGCCATACGGCCCATCGAGCCTGCTCCGCCATCCAATAAGATCATGGCTGATCTTCGACCTCAACTCCACTTTCCCGCCCGGTCCCCATATCCCTCGATTCCCCTGGAGCTCAAAATTCTATCGATCTCAACATTAATCTATTCCAATGAATAATTAGAACTTGAATGAACACAGTGGAACAATGTAATGTTTGAATCTGTATTGTTAGTGTATAGTCTGCCCTGTCCAGAGGAGGCCATGTGGTCTGTTCCCAGGTTCACGTTAATCCAACTTAGTAAGAGGAATGCAAGGAGCGGTGCTGATTCTCCTGCCCATTAATTAGATGTTTTTTCCCCATTGATAATTTAGTATGGGGGCTTCCCTTGTGAAGAGTACCAGGCAGAATGCATGTCAACTCGTATCTCGGTTCAAAATGCTACCAAAACACAGCACTCCCTTAAGTTTTTTTCTCCATTTTCTTTTTATGTGGCCTCCCAGGGCCACCCACCATGGGATTAATTTTACTTCCCTCTTTTTTTTCCTGCTTGAGTAAGCTTTGCAATGACTTGACCCCACCTGTATTTCCAAGTTCAGGTTATTAACATACTCTTGATGTGTCCCTAGCAGGGCCTGTTTCCAGCATTGAGGGTGGGAATTCAGCCGCGTCTGCAGGCCGCAGACTGGTAGTGGTTGCTGGCTGTGAAAAGTCCTCTGGCAAGTGTCCAAAAGCAGAAAAGCCCAAAGATCCTCTTGGAAAAAAATCTGTAAAAGAAGGAGTTTTTCTTCTGGTGGTCTCCCTCAGCTGGTGGTCAACCCCCAGCCAGATCCTACAATCTGAGCGGAAGTGGGCACAGGGCCTAAGGTCCACTTCTGGTGGGCTTCCTAATTGGACGTCCACCCGGCGAACGGAAAGGCAAATGATGCGGGAGTCATGGGAAATGCCTCACTGCAATGCCCAGGCCCATAGGAGAAGAAAATCGCCCCTTTTAACTTCTGTGAGTGCAGGCAGGTCAGCTCCCGAGGGGGTTCTTCCAAGGCCAATCCACAGCCAGGCAGTAGGGAGGAGAGATGCCTGCAGTAATTCTCATTCTAGGTTTTTCTCCTTCATTGTGGGGAATGGTCTACTGTGACAACGCAACTGACAGTGGGAGCATGTCCTCTGCACAGTCGTCGCTGTGAACTCATCCCATTGTGTTGGAGCCCCAGCACACTGCGCTACCATGCCGTCATTAGTGGTGTACCGTTTGCTGTAACGTACCCAATTTCCAGCCAATACATCCAGTACTTGGAGCTGCAGTGAATTTTGTAGTTGACGAGATAAAGGCTGTCGTTGAACTGGATTCAACCCATTTTATTTATGTATGTATCTGTGAGACTGGGGTATTACAGTGGTTTAGCAGCACCACTTCACCTTTCCCTGAAGTGAACGATCCAGTTTAGATCTAGGGGATGGAAATTACCTCTTAAGAATATCTGTAAATTTCTTAACTGAAATGGTTTGAGGTGTTGAGATACCGCGGCAAACGTGGGAGCCGAGACCAGAGCTATTGAACACACAACTGCTTTATTCCAACCACATGAAAAACAGGAACTAGAAAAGCCCGCGCATCCACTTAAATACTTCCCAGACAGGAAGTGCTCCCGGCAGCCTGTCCCTGCGGGAAACAAGTTGCTGGAGGAAAGGGCCCCCGGCTGGGGGCTTCTGCTTAGACTGTCTGTGCCGCCGTGAGCGGATTATGTCCAGTGGTGGCGTGTCGCCACAGAGCTCCCCCCAGAATCCGCTTAGGAGGAGTGGACGAGTCGTGACGGTGGTCCAATGGTTCTGCCGCAGCGGCTCTGAGTGGTCGCCGGTCTGGTTGGTTGGGTCGGGCGGTTCGCCGCCGGCTGTGCTGGCTTGCCGGGGGGACAGCCTCTAGTTGGAGGCTGGGCCACGGGGACCTGTTCCCCTGGTTCTGTGTGTGCTGGTTTGAGCCGGTCGATGGAGACTGCCTCGACCCTGTCGCCGAGTCGCAGCTTGAAGACCTTGTCCCCGGTTTGTAGTACCTCGTACGGGGGTCGCAGGGGCCCGCGGTGCGCGTCGTGTCGCACGAAGACGAAGCGCGCCTGCTGTAAATTTGGCGGGACGTGAGGTGCGAGTTCGCCGTGTCGGTTGACCGGAAGTGGGGCGAACTGCTGAGCGGAAGAGAAAGAGTCGAGCCGCTGCTGTTCGGCCGACCAAGGCTTGGTAGGCTCCGGAAGGAATTCGCCTGGGACGCGCAGCGGTTGTCCGTAGACTAACTCCGCTGCCGAGGACTGGAGGTCTTCCTTGACCGCGGTGCGTAGGCCGAGTAGCACCCACGGTAGGCGGTCAGTCCAGGTACTGTCCTGCAGGCCGGCGCGGAGTGAGGCCTTGAGTGACCTGTGGAAACGTTCACAAAGTCCGTTGGCCTGCGGGTGGTACGCGGTGGAGCGTCACCCCGAGGTTGCGTGCTGTGGCCGTCCAGAGTTCGGCGGTGAACTGGGCGCCTCTGTCGGAGGTTATGTCGGCCGGTACGCCGAACCTCGCAACCCAGGTGTTAACGAACGCCCTGGCGATGTCGGCTGTGGTGGTGGAGGTCAGCGGCACTGCCTCAGGCCAGCGTGTGTAGCGGTCGACCATCGTGAGGAGATAAGTTTGGCCTTGCGATGGCGGCAGGGGACCGACGATGTCGACGTGTACGTGGTCGAAGCGGCGGCTGGGTACCTCGAAGTCTCCCAGGGGTGCTTTGGTGTGCAGCTGTACCTTAGCCCGTTGGCAGGCGAGGCAGGAGGTGGCCCAAGTCCGAACATCTCTGCTGAGGCCGCGCCAGACGAAGCGCTTGGAGAGGAGTTTGACGGATGCGCGGGAACCCGGGTGAGAGAGCCCGTGGAGCGCGTCAAAGACGCCGCGGCGCCAGGTCTCAGGGACGACCGGCCTGGGTTGGCCGAGTGAGACGTCGCACGTGACTGCCGTGGCTTCGGGCCCGTGCGCGACCTTGGCTAGGCGTAGCCCTGGCAGGCTGGTAGCCGCCGAGAGGAGGTCTGGGTCCGTGAGCTGGGCCGCTGCTAGTTGTGCGTAGTCGACCGCGAGGTGATTCGCACAGACGGCAGGACGGGAAAGGCAGTCGGCGACCACGTTGTCTCTACCGGAGACGTGCTGAATGTCCGTAGTAAACTCGGAGACGGCCGCGAGCTGGCGTTGCTGCCTAGCGGACCAGGGTTCGGTGTGCTTGGCCATCGCGTATGTGAGTGGCTTGTGGTCCACATACGCAGTGAAGGGGCGGCCTTCCAGGAGGAACCTGAAATGGCGGACCGACAGGTGGAGTGCGAGAAGCTCGCGGTCGAAAGTGGAGTATTTGACCTCCGGGGGGCGCAGTTGGCGGCTGTAGAAGGCAAGTGGCTGCCACGCGCCATTGACCCACTGCTCGAACACGGCCCCGACCGCGTGGTCGGAGGCGTCGGTGGTGAGCGCGACCCGGGCATCGGCCCTCAGGTGCGCGAGCAGAGTGGCGTCGGCGAGCGCGTTTTTGGTGGCGTCGAAGGCGGCTGCCGTGTCAGTGGTCCAGGCTACGTCCATCTTGCCAGATTTTCCTCGGAGGGAGTCGTATAGGGGCTTCATGAGGGCTGCGGCTCTGGGGATGAACCTGTTGTAGAAGTTCACCATCCCGAGGAACTCCTGGAGGCCCTTGATGGTTGTGGGGCGGGGGAATTGCTGGACAGCCGCACCTTGTTGGGCAGGGGGACGGCCCCAGCAGGGGTGATGTGGTGACCGAGAAAATCGATCTCGGTTAGGCCGAATTGGCACTTCGCCGGGCTGAGGATGAGCCCGTGTTGGGCTAGGCGCCCGAACAGGATGCGAAGGTGTTCGAGGTGTTCCTGTTTGGAGGAGCTGGCCACGAGAATGTCGTCTAGATAGACGAATAGGAAGTTCAGGTCCCGGAGGACTGAGTCCATAAGGCGCTGGAAAGCCTGTGCTGCATTCTTGAGGCCGAAGGGCATCCTCAGGAACTCGAACAGGCCGAATGGGGTGATGACGGCCGTTTTGGGGATGTCCGCGGGGTGTACGGGGACTTGGTGGTAACCGCGCACCAGGTCGACTTTGGAAAAGACGGTTCGTCCGGCCAGTCGGGCCGAGAAGTCCTGGATGTGTGGCACCGGGTATCGATCGGGGGTGGTGGCGTCGTTGAGGCGGCGGTAGTCCCCGCAAGGGCGCCAGCCTCCGCCGGGCTTGGGGGCGATGTGGAGGGGCGAGGCCCAAGGGCTGCTGGAGCGGCGGATGATGCCGAGTTGTTCCATGTTGGTGAACTCGGCCCGCGCGATTTCCAGCTTGGCCGGGTTGAGTCTGCGGGCGTGGGCAGAAACTGGGGGGCCGGTGGTGGGGATATAGTGTTCCACACCGTGCTTGGCGGCTTTGGCCGAAAAGGTCGGGTTAGTGAGGGCGGGAAACTCAGCTAGGAGTGCCGAGTAGTCGTCCGTGGTTCTGGCGAGGCAGTAGGTCGTCAGGCCGGCCGAACGGGCCGGGATAAAGGCGCCGGGGGTGGGGGCCATAGTGTTGATGTCGACGAGGCGGTGCCTCGGAATGTCAACGAGGCCGTGGGCGCGTAGGAAGTTGGCGCCGATGAGTGGGCAGAGGACCTTGGCTGTGAGGAACTCCCAGCGGTAGCGGCGGCCCGCGAGGTCAAGCGTGACCATGCGGGTGCCATATGTGCGGATTTCAGAGCTGTTGGCTGCAGCCAGTGTGATACCCCGTGTGCCGCGTTGGATCTCGAGGGCGGAGGCGGGGGTGATGCTGTGTTGGGCCCCTGTGTCGCACAGAAATCGGCGGTTGGTTCTGTCGTCAGTGACGTACAGTCGGGGCTCCTTCTGCCCCGCGGCCATCACGGGGGCCGGTGCGGGGGGGGGTTTGAAGGAACACGGTGGCGTGCAGCGTTGAGCCCTAGCGCCAAAACGGGTGTGGTAGTAGCAGTGACCCGGAGTGGTAGGGCGGTCGGGCCTAGCGGCCCGGGAAGACCGCGTGGTCGTTGCCGTGAGGTCGGGCGCGACGTCGCGAGCGGCCTGTGCAGAGAGCAACCGGTCGGCCTTTTCGGCTATATCATTCAGGTCCGTGGAGTCAGACTCCACAATGAGCGGGCGGATGCTGGCGGGGAGCTGCCGAATGAAAAGCGTGCGAAAAAGGGCGCCGGGATTTTTGTCGTCTGAGAGGGACAGCATGTGGGAAAGCAGGTCTGATGGTGAAGCGTCACCAAGGCCGGGGAGGTCCAGGAGTTGGCAGTGGTGCTGGTAAGAGGACGTTTGAAATTTTTTAAGTAGCGCAGCCTTCAGATGTTCGTACTTGCCCTCCGTTGGTGGATTCTGCAGCGCTGCCCAAACCTTGGGGACTGTAGCGTAGGTGAGCGAGGCGACGAGGTAGTCGTACTTCGTGGCGTTGACTGTAATGCCTTTCAGCCGGAATCTGGACTCAGCTTGAACGAACCAGGCTTCGGCGAGGTTCTCCCAAAAGTCTGGTAATTTAACCGTGACTGCGTTTGTATCCGCCATGCTAGTTTAGGATTCGTCCTGAGCGTCGGGGTCACCAGTGTTGAGATACCGCGGCAAACGTGGGAGCCGAGACCAGAGCTATTGAACACACAACTGCTTTATTCCAACCACATGAAAAACAGGAACTAGAAAAGCCCGCGCATCCACTTAAATACTTCCCAGACAGGAAGTGCTCCCGGCAGCCTGTCCCTGCGGGAAACAAGTTGCTGGAGGAAAGGGCCCCCGGCTGGGGGCTTCTGCTTAGACTGTCTGTGCCGCCGTGAGCGGATTATGTCCAGTGGTGGCGTGTCGCCACAGAGGCATTCTTAAATTAGATCATTGTCTCTAATTCTGCATCAGTTGGTACTGAATTGATTATCTCACTCAGAAAGGTCTCGGAGATAGTTGGTTAGTAGCAATATATGAAGGTTGGTTATTGGGGATAGAAATCGCCCATGATGGCAGTATGAATTGCTCCTCTTTGGTCGAGGTAAAAGCAGTGAGCTTTTGTCCAACACCTCTTTGAGCTGGAAGTGCTTGGTGCTGAAACTGAGTACAGAAAGTAAAACGAAAACTAGTCTGTCTCCTTGAGGAGTTAAGACCAAGGCCGAGAATTTCCTCCGAGCTGCTCCCACTGGGAAGGGAGAGAAAGGAGATGGAGAGGAGAGGGACATGGGAAGACGGAGGAGACTGGGATACATGGAGAGAGCGGGAAGAGAGACCGGAGGGGAAGAGATGTGGGGAGAGGGGGAATGGACGAGGAAGAAGTGGATTCAAGTCATACGGCCTCTGTTTAGGTGGACATAAAAGATCACATGCTAATATCTGAAGTTCTTCCAGTGTCCTGGCCAACATCTATCCCTCAACCAAATCAATCAAAGCAGATTAATTGATCATTTCTCTCATTGCTGTTTGTGGGACCTCACTGTGTGCAAATTAGCTGCTGCATTTGCCTACAGAATAACAATAACTGCACTGCAAAGTAACTCATTGACTATGAAGTGATTTGAAAGGCTCTGGTAATGTAAAAGTTTTTCTTTCGTGACTGGGAATTTTTTTCTAAGGTACAGACTGAATGAAGTGCTCTTTATTTCTACATTGTCGGTGTAGCTTCAACCTCTGCCCATTCATCCGTGTGTGAGACGGACACGAGCTGAAACACAAGTTAGACCACTAGACCATAGGGAGCAGAGATCACTTCAGCTGGCATGGCACACTGGTTTGTTTAAACACACCAGGATGAACGGTCTTAAAACCTGAGCGTTGCCTATTGATTTATTTTTGGACTGTTGTACTTTAATCTCTAGGGGTAACCAACCCAAAAAAACATTCTATCTAATGGAGAGCATTGAGTTTCTAGTTATTGTCTTTATGAAATTTAGTTGAGGTCTCAAAGTTGAGTGCTTAGGAATAAAATAACATTTTTTTAAAACCACTTCCTACGTGCATTAGATAACCCTTCGTTGGATTGGTCCTGAGCTGAATCAGATATTTATGCACATCTGGCTGCCCTAGTGAGGCAATTGGTAAAAACGAAAGAGCTTGCATTTATATAGCAACATTTCCTCAAACATAGAAACATAGAAGATAGGAGCAGGAGTAGGCCATTTGGCCCCTCAAGCCTGCTCCGCCATTCAATGCAATCATGGCTGATCATCCAAATTCAGTACCCTGTCCCTGCTTTCTCCCCATATCCCTTGATCCCTTTAGCATTAAGAAATATATCCAACTCCTTCTTGAATATATTTAATGAATTGGCTTCTACTGCCTTCTGTGGTAGAGAATTCCACAGGTTCACCACTTTCTGGGCGAAGAAATTCCTCCTCATTTCTGTCCTAAATGGCTTACCCCTTATCCTTAGACTGTGACCCCTGGTTCTGGACTCCCCGGCCATCAGGAACATCCTTCCTGCATCTAGTCTGTCCAGTTCTGTCAGAATTTTATAAGTTTCAATGAGATGCCCTCTCATTCTTCTAAACTCCAGCGAGTACATTCCAAAACGCTTCACAGCCAATCAGTTACTTTCGAAACGCAGTCACAGTTGGTATGTAGGCCAAGTTGCACACAGCAAGATCCCACAGGCGGAAAATCAGGTGACTGCATCTGTTTTTTTGGTGGTGTTGAGGGAAGGAATGTCAGCCAGAACACCATGGAAACTGAAAAAGCAGCTGCGACAGAAATGGGGCATTTCTGTCTATGATGTCTTGTATTATTGGTCTCTTTCGTTTCGTCGTGGTACCTTTTTGGGATTACAACCCGGTTTAGTTGAAGGAGTCATCGAACCCCTGCTGGTTGATGCATGCTAGTACAGGGTCCATAGATGATGCAGCAGCAGGTTGCTGTTATGACACCAGGTTGCTTTATTATATTAACGGGGAAAAAAAAGTAAGACTTGCATTTATACAGCGCCTTTCACGACCACCGGACGTCCCAAAACGCTTTACAGCCAATGAAGTACTTTTTGAAGTGTAGTCACTGTTGTAATGTGGGAAACGCGGCAGCCAGTTTGCGCACAGCAAGCTCCCACAAACAGCAATGTGATAATAACCAGATACGCTGTTTTTAGTGATGTTGATTGAGGGATAAATATTGGCCCAGGACACTGGGGATAACTTCCCTGCTCTTCTTTGAAATAGTGCCATGGGATCATTTGCGGTCCACCTGAGAGGGCAGATGGGGCCTGAGTTTAACGTCTCATCCGAAAGACGGCACCTCCGACAGTGCAGCACTCCCTCAGCACTGGCACTGGGAGTGTCAGCCTAGATTGAGTTAGCCAAACCTTTTGGGTTAACATCACTTGATAGCCACTGGCTATGCTCTAGGAAGCAGTCTAGTAGGACATGACAACATCTCATAGGCCATTCAACTTCTAGATATGGCTGAATGTAAACCTGCCAAGGGGTTAAGCTATTCGAGTTGAATCAACTAAGCTACAGGAGGTGCATGCTCAGGCCAACAAGCATTGTCTGTGTTGGGAATCCTATTAATCTTTAACTGCTTGAGGTAGTTATGAGAGATGTATTTTTGATTTCCTTTGTTGTAGTCTATCTTCAAAGCATTTTGAAAGTATTTTTCGGGCTGACATGCTCTAAGTCAGCAATTCTTTTGCAGCCATCAGAGAGATAGATTGACCAGAGGCTGTGTGATAGGTTAGCAGCGAATCACCATGTAAGATTATGGTCAGGGACTACATCAGGTCTAGTATTTTATTAAGTTCTAGTGCAGGAGACATGGCATTTTTTCCTAGATTGAAAGTTCATTTAAAAAAAAAAAATTCATTCACGGGATGTGGGCGTCGCTGGCAAGGCCAGCATTTATTCCCCATCCCTAATTGCCCCTTGAGAAGGTGGTGGTGAGCCGCCTTCTTGAACCGCTGCAGTCCGTGTGGTGAAGGTACTCCCACAGTGCTGTTAGGGAGGGAGTCCCAGGATTTTGACCCAGCGACGATGAAGGAACGGATGATATATTTCCAAGTCAGGATGGTGTGTGACTTGGAGGGGAACTTGGAGGTGGTGGTGTTCCCATGTGCTTGCTGCCTTGTTCTTCTAGGTGGTTAGAGGTCGCGGGATTGGGAGGTGCTGTCGAAGAAGCCCTGGCGAGTTGCTGCAGTGCATCTTGTAGATGGTACACACTGCAGCCACGCTGACCAATGTATAGAAACTGTAACTAAAGCTAGCAAGGTATTGGGTTGTATTAATAGAAACCTTCAGTATAAATTAAAGGACACCATTTTGACACTATAATGTCACTGGTCAGACTGCATCTAGAGTACTGTACCCAGTTTTGGTGCCCCACCCCTCTCAACATTGTGGGTGATATAGTGGCCTTGGAAAAGTTCCAGAGGAGAGCTACAAGAATGATTCTTAGCTTAAAGAATCTCAGCTCCTCTGATAGGCTCAGGGACCCTGGGATGTCCTGAGTACCTTAAGGGGGCTTTATGAACGAGTTCTTTCTTATTTCTAATAGTATAGTCATAGAGTCCGATACTCATTTTCAGACAAAATATATTTTATAAACAAAATTATCAAATCACTGCTTTTAGTGTTGGGGGAATGGAGATTGGAACAGAACTGCAATTCTGTGCCAAAGCAGAGTTCTGACAAAGGGTCATCGGCCTGAAACGTAGGGCAGGATTTTCATTGGGCCGTGGAGGCAGGGTTGGAGGCGTGCGGGGGGTTAAAGTCACAAATTCGGGGGGCACGAACCCATCCCGCCCCCCAACCCGCCTCCATGCCAGTTTCAAAGGAGGCAGGTACCCAACCCTGTGCTGGGACCCGCCTACCCGAGGCGGGAAGGGGATTAGTGCCAATTAACTGCCTGTTAACAGGTAGTTAACAGGCAGTTTTTAGCCTAATCCCTATTTTTAATGCTGAAGTGTGGGATTCCCGACAGCTCCAAACCACGCCAAGTTTGCGAGGCGGGCCATCAGGTTGAAGGACTTGAAGGGGTCGAGATGTCGGTGTTCAGGTGAGTGATGAGTGCAAAGGTAAGTGTGTTTGGTGTGTCTAAAGTATTTAAAGAAGTTTAAATTACCTTCACTTACCTTTACAGCCTTCCTTCCTTTAGGTCTCGGGAGTCCCTCATCTCACCGGCACAGAAAGCAGAATGGCTGCGAACTGTCAAAAGTGACAGCCTGCAGCTTTCTGTGCAGGAGAGATTTCTAACTGAGTCTGTGGAGAAGGAGTCATGTTAGAAGTAAGACTGTCAGTGTTTGACAGCTTCAAAGAGCTTTCAAATGCTGATATTTCATCTGTCAAAACCTCTTGACAGATGAAATTTCAGTCTGTGATGTCACCTGTTGCTGGGTGGCCCTTAATTGGCCTGCTGAGCCCGCTGGGCGGGCTCAACAAGGTCAATCAAGTTAAAATCGCGTGGATTGGCCGCATCTCGATGGAGGCTGGACAACAACCCCGAAAGTTGTAGTCCCGCCTCCATCAGTGACCCTTGAATGAAAATCCAGCCCTATGACTCTGTTTCTCTCTGTACAGACCTGCTGAGTGTTTCCAGCATTTTCTGTTTTTATTACAATTCTGTGCCCGTGGGCAAATTGCATTTTCCTGAAAGTATCCCCCAGACACACAGCTACCTATCGAACAGTTGCTGAATTAGGATTCCTAGACTCCGGGTAATGGAATGAGCATTGCACTTTTCCCATTCTTCGAAATACACCCACTTGAGGCAATGCTTCTGCACGCTGCTTGATATGGTGGTGCTGAACACTTGTGATGCAACCACTAATCCTGCAATTGCAGTTGTTGTTTTTTTATATTATTGCTTCTGACTCATTTGAGAAATCCAAACCTGTAGAATTATACGCTTCTATCTCTGCACATGAATCTCAATCGCTGGCAATGCTGTTCCTTCAAAAATAGTGGAACAACATCTGGTTTGGATCAGGTTTGAAGTTTAGAGGAAAAAGTATAATACATTCTATACCCTTTAATTTAAAGTGGCATAATTCAAATTATCTGACAATTCAAGTTATTTTTAGTGCTAAATTCTTATGTTTGTGTTATTTATGTTGCTTAATTCAAAATATTGGGATAATTAACATTTACTAATGCAATAAAAACAACTTTGACATTTATCAGGAATAGTCTGTAGTCTGAGATGAGCAGCTGTGACAAACATGCAGATGGGTTGAGATTGGAGTGGAGGGCATGAAATATGGGGATCAATTGATAATCTGGAGTTCTGTTTGATTACCTTTTTGAGGAATATTTTATGCCAAACTTTTCTTTTAGAAGATTAGATTGGTGAGGTGGAGGCCATGCTGGGGCAGGTAGTCTGTGGAAAAGCAGGCTTGATGGTCTTATGTTCTTGACACTGTGGGGGCTGGGGAGAAACCTTCAGCATTCTGATTCAAAGCACTGAGTTTATGATTGTAGTTACGGTCCCCGTAAACCTCTGCATAAAGATTCAGCTGCTACTCTGTACAGTACAGATGCAGAGTAAAGCTCTGTACATTTTGCACAAAGCCTTTTTTTTAGTTCAGACACAGTTAAGTTTAAACTTAAGTCTGAAAATCACTTAGCTCTGCAATTGAAGGTTGGACAATCAGCAAAATGTTTGTTTTCAAACTGTAAGCAATTTTTATTTATAGATAGATCAATGAATGGGTGGCAATAACACATTCATGGCGTGTCTAGTCTCACATTTAAAGAATAGCCATTTCAGTGAATTACTGCGGGAAGGTTGATGCTTTTGGGACCATTCAACAGCAAGAGGCAACAACTGCAGGAGAGGAAGAGAGAAAATTAGTGGGGGGAAATTTATGTCAATTAAGAATTGCTGTTGGATAGTTGTTTTTACAAAATAAAACTCTTCTAGGTCAAAGGTAGAATTGTACATGCAGACAAAACAAGATTTTCTTGTTCTTTCTTGCAGATAGTTAAGACTATGCCTGCGCCTTTTAGTACCAGATAATTACAAGTAGGCTGAATTCTGAGAATGGAAAAATACAGTCTTTTGTTTCATTGGCCATTCCTTGGGGTTATTTACTGAGTAAAAAACCTGATTCAGCAGCTGTGTGGCAGGCTGCTGGCAATAGTTGCTGGAGTCTCAGCAACTTCCAGGGAATTACAATATGTCCACATCCAAGTTGCGTTTGTGCCAGTTACATGTGCGAAACTGCGCTTCTGCTCAACCCACCCCACACAACACCAGAAATGTATCATTCTTATTTGAGTGCTGACAGGCTGCTGCCCATCCCCTCCAGTCAGGATTTCACTGGTAACACAGCATCGTGTAACCGTGATGGGATGAAGAGAATTCAACAAGGCGCCTGTTCCAGGGCTGCCCCTTGGCCACTGGTTGGGAAGCACAATATATCCCCACTTCCAACAAAAGGGATGCATTTCCCTGTGTTCTGAATTCACCTCAACAATAGCGCCCAATAGATTCAGAGACCAGCAGCAACACCAGAATAACTGCGCTGGCGCTGTGCGACGCAGGTAGAGTCGATCTGAAGTTGCAGTTGCGTCTTCACCATTCTGGCCGTGGGCTCTCCACACTTTCAGGGGCAATTTGCACGGGCCAGCAATGTAAAGATGGCATCTTGTGAAATGGTGCTCTCTGCCACCGAATGAATGTTTTTTTTTATTCATTCACGGAATGTGGGCGTCGCTGGCAAGTCCAGCATTTATTGCCCATCCCTAATTGCCCTTGAGAAGGTGGTGGTGAGCCGCCTTCTTGAACCGCTGCAGTCCGTGTGGTGAAGGTACTCCCACAGTGCTGTTAGGGAGGGAGTTCCAGGATTTTGACCCAGCGACTATGAAGGAACAGCCTATATATTTCCAAGTCAGGATGGTGTGTGACTTGGAGGGGAACTTGGAGGTGGTGGTGTTCCCATGCGCCTGCTGCCCTTGTCCTTCTAGGTGGTAGAGCTTGCGGGTTTGGGAGGTGCTGTCGAAGAAGCCTTGGTGAGTTGCTGCAGTGCATCTTGTAGATGGTACACACTGCAGCCACAGTACGCCAGTGGTTGAGGGAGTGAATGCTTAAGGTGGTGGATGGGGTGCCAATCAAGCGGGCTGCTTTGTCCTGGATGGTGTCGAGCTTCTTGAGTGTTGTTGGAGCTGCACTCATCCAGGCAAGTGGAGAGTATTCCATCACATCCTGACTTGTGCCTCGTAGATGGTGGAAAGACTTTGGGGAGTCAGGAGGTGAGACACTTGTCGCAGAATACCCAGCCTCTGACCTGCTCTTGTAGCCACAGTATTTATGTGGCTGGTCCATGGTGACCCCAGGATGTTGATGGTGGGGGTTTCGGCGATGGTAATCCTGTTGAATGTCAAGGGGAGGTGGTTAGACTCTTGATGCGCTATCAACAATACCAAAGACTATGAGATGGACTTAAATGAAGTAGACTTTTATTGACTAAGAACTAGAGCCTGCCTCTGCTAGTGAATCCCTCCTAAGAGCTCTCGGGGGAAGGGTGGTGAGTCACCTTTATACCCGGGCTTAGGGGTGGAGCCAGGGGCTGAGACATGCCTGGACTTGTACAGGGTTAACAGTGGTTTACCACACAGGCATGTACAGGTTAACAGTGGTTTACCACAACTCTCTCTTGTTGGAGATGGTCATTGCCTGGCCCTTGTGTGGCGCGAATGTTACTTGCCACTTATGAGCCCAAGCCTGAATGTTGTCCAGGTCTTGCTACATGCAGGCACGGACTTCTTCATTATTTGAGGAGTTGCGAATGGCACTGAACAATGTGCAATTATCAGCGAACATCCCCACTTCTGACCTTATGATGGAGGGAAGGTCATTGATGAAGCAGCTGAAGATGGTTGGGCCTAGGACACTGCCCTGAGGAACTTCTGCTGCTATGTCCTGGGGCTGAGATGATTGACCTTCAACCACCACAACCATCTTCCTTTGTGTGAGGTGTGACTCCAGTCGATGACCTGAAATGTTAACTCCATTCCTCTCTCCACAGATGTTGCCTGACCTGCTGAGTTTTTCCAGCGTTTTCTGTTGCTATTTCGGATTTCCAGCATCCGCAGTATTTTGCTAACATATTGACGCAAATTGGCACAAAGCTGGGTGGGCGTGTGTGCTGTGAGAAGAATGCAGAGAAACTCCTGTATGATTTGGACAGGTTGGGTGATTGGGAAGATGCATGGTAGATGCAGTACAATGTGGATAAATGCGAGGTTACCCACTTCGGTGGCAAAAACAGGAAGACAGATTATTATCTGAATGGCAATAGATTGGGAAAAGGGAACTGCAACGAGACCTGGGTGTCCTTGTGCACCAGTCGCTGAAGGTAAGAATGCAGGTGCAGCAGGCGGTTAAGAAGGCAAATGGTATGCTGGCCTTCATAGTGAGAGGATTCGAGTACAGGAGCAAGGATGTCTTGCTGCAGTTGTACAGGGCCTTGGTGAGACCACACCTTGAGTATTGTGTGCAGTTTTGGCCACCTTATCTGAGGAAGGATGTTCTTGCCATGGAGGGAGTGCAGCGAAGATTCACCAGACTGATACCTGGGATGGCAGGAATGACGTATGAGGAGAGATTGGGTCGATTAGGCTTATATGCGCTAGAGTTTAGAAGAATGAGAGGGGATCTCATTGAAACTTATAAAATTCTAACAGAAGTAGTCAGACTAGATGCAGGAAGGATGTTCCCGATGGCGGGGGAGTCCAGAACCAGGGGTCACAGTCTAAGGATAAGGAGTAAGCCATTTAGGACTGAGATGAGGAGGAATTCCTTCACCCAGAGAGTGGTGAACCTGTGGAATTCTCTACCATAGAAGGCAGTGGAGGCCAATTCATCGAATACATTCAAGAAGGAGTTAAATATAAGGGATATGGGGAGAAAGCAGGGACAGGATACTGAGTTTGGATGATCAGCCATGATCTCATTAAATGGTGGAACAGGCTCGAGGGGCCGAATGGCCTACTCCTGCTCCTATCTTCTATGTTTCTATGTAAATTCGTGCAATCCTTTTTACAGTGGTCATCATAGTACCTTAAATGGAGAGCCGTTCTTTGGCTGAGAGGCTATGTCTGCTTGTTCTGGTGGATCAAGTTGATGGTAAAGGTTCCATGGAATTTCTGGAAGAAAAGCAGGACTTTCTCCCAAGGCATTAGTCAACATTGCACTCTCAACCAATGCCACCAAAAAATTGATTGACTGGTCATTCATCTCATGGCTGTTGGTGGGACATTGACGACACAGAATTGCTGCTGCTTTTACCTACGTGGCAAGCATTGCTGCACTTCAAGAAGTAATTTATTTTTTGACAGCCCTTGAAATATTTTGACTTGATATAAATAATAGTATTATTAATTGGATATATACTTGAAAAGGAAAACTTTGCAGGGCTATGAGGAAAGAGCAAGGGAGTGGGTCTAAATGGATAGCTCTTTCAAAGAGCCGGCACAGACATGATGGGCTGAATGGCCTCCTTCTGAGCTGTATCATTCTACAGTCGGATACAAATGGTGGAAATGGGGAGTAAAAACATAAAGTGCAGGTAATAAACAAATTTATCCGCATCCGAAAAAACTGAAAGGACGGGTTAACATTTTAGTGTTGCCCCTCTGTCAGATACTTCTCCTCTTCTTAGGCAGTCCCTTGGAACTGATGAGTCCAATGCGGGACCTACAGTCTCTGTCACAGGTGGGGCAGACGGTGGTTGAAGGGGCGGGAGGGTGGGGTGCTTGGGTTGACTTGCGCTTGGCTTCCGCTTGCTCCCGGCGAAGAGACTCAAGGTGTTTGGCGCCTTCCCGGATACTTCTCTGTCAGCATCTGTCAGATACCAACAACAGCAACTTGCATTTATATAGCACCTTTATTGTAGTAAAAGGTCCCAAGGTTCTTCACGGGCTTTATCAAACAAGATTAGACACCGAGCCACATAAGGAGATATTCGGGCTGATGACCAAACGCTTGGTCAAAGAGGTAGGTTTGAAGGAGCGTCTTAAAAGAGAGGTAGCGATGTGGAGGGGTTTAGGGAGGGAATTCCAGAGCTTGGGGCCTTGGCAGCTGAAGGCACGGCTGCCAATGGTGGAGCGATTCCAAATGTGCATTTCTTTTTTTTCTATGCATTGTGCCAGTACAATAGGTTTGTACTGGCACAATATCTGCTTGGTTCAAGTGGGCATGAGTAAGACACACTGGCAGGATTATGCAATGGAAATTCAGCATCTGACCAGTGACTGCATGCGCCACTAATGCTGTCACTTAAGCAATGCAACATTCAAGGAATATCCCATCTCTGGAACTTGATAATCAGTTGCAGTCAAACTACATCCTTTTCAAAACCTATAAGATTAAATATAAAAATGGAAAGTTACTAATCTAATTTAGTGTCAGCTGTGGCTCAGTGGGTAGCACCCTCGCCTCTGAGTCAGAAGATTGTGGGTTCAAGACCCACTCCAGGGACTTGAGCACAAAAATCCCAGCTGACACTCCCAGTGCAGTGCTGAGGGAGTGCTGCACTGTCGGAGGTGCCGTCTTTCGGATGAAACGTTAAACTGTCTGCTCTTTCAGGTGGACGGGAACGATCCCATGGCACTATTTCTAAGAAAAGTAGAGTTATCCCCTGGTGTCCTGGCCAATTATTTATCCCTCAATCACAGAAATCACAGAAACCCCACAGTGCAGATAGAGGCCATTTCGGCCCATCGAGCCTGCACCAACACATATCCCACCCGATCCCCGTAACCCCACGTATTTAATCCCCCTAACACTAAGGGTCAATTTATCATAGCCAATCATCCTAACCCGCACATCTTTGGACTGTGGGAGGAAACCGGAGCACCCGGAGGAAACCCACGCAAACACGGGGAGAATGTGCAAACTCCACACAGTCACCCGAGGCCGGATTCGAACCCGGGTCCCTGGCGCTGTGCGGTAACGGTGCTAACCACTATGCCACCGTAACAAAACAACATAACATAAAAACAAAAACAGATTATCTGGCCATTATCCCATTGCTGTTTGTGGGAGCTTGCTGTGTGCAAATTGGCTGCCGCGTTTCCCACATCGCACTTCAAAAAGTACTTCATTGGCTGCAAAGCACTTTGAGACGTCCGGTGGTCGTGAAAGACACTATATAAATGCAAGTCTGGCTTTTCAGATGCTGGCAGATTTTCACCCTGAATGATTGCAAGGATAACATTGCAATAAAACTAGAAATAACAGCATCTGAAAGCTAGGCTAGGCTAACGTTTCGAATGGGACCTAACTACAACGTGCATTAAGAATATAAGCTTCAAGATGCATGGAGGGGTGTGGGGGGAGAAAGCATGATTAGAATTTCTTTTTTTTTCAAATGAACCTGCATGTTTGCAAAATCAGAATGCACAGGTTTCATACCGACACTCGCAGGTATTAGCAACAAACAAACAAAAAAAAAGAGCAGAGGCCGTGCTGCATTCGTCAAGCGATGGTTTTCATACAAAAACAAAGCTGGTTTCCCCCCACCCTGTGCGAACCCTGCTGGTAGTGTGACGGAACCCAGGCTTGAGCGACAGGGCGGGCCGCCCAATGGCGAGTGGGGAAAGTTTTAAATGGAGACGCGGAGTGGGGCGGCGGGCCAATGAGGGGCTGGGGCTAGGGTGGGGGCGGGACGGGACGGGACTCGGGGCGGCCGCGGGTCGGGTGGCGAGTGTTGGAACTCTCCCCGAAGCCGGGGAGGCACAAGGGCACAGGGCATGGAGCTGGCGGCAGCGGCCACAGCGCTCAGGAAGGACATGGACATGATCATGCTGAAAATGGTCATCTTGCTGCCTCAGATCTTCCCTGTCAAGCTGGCCGGGGTGGAAGCCCAGGTAAGCGGAAACAAAGCGCTGGCCTTTTAAATATGTTTTCCATTTAAAACACACACACAGAGAAAAAAAACCTTTCAGCAGCTCGATACTCATTCGCTACATTGTAGCCACCCCAGGCCTTGGTTACATCAGCATTTGTTACATTTTCATTCCTGACAGGCGTTAATGCTGAGTTTTTTTTTTGAAGTGTTGCATCGAAATATATATTTTTTAATTTTATGTTAGAGTTTCCTTTAGTACTTTTGGTGTGGGTGGTTAACATATTTTACTGTGACACCAATAATTTCAACCATAATGTGTCAATGCTTTCACCGAGCTTTTATTTTCCTTTTTAATGTGATCAGTGTTTGAAGTCTGTGTTTCGGTTTTGTTCTTGGTGATGGCTGTTTGGGTCAGTTGATAACATGCCTAATTCAGGAGGTTCTCACCCCCCCCCCCCCCCTCACTCGAAAGGGTTGGATCTCGGCTGCCACACTCCCCAGGGTGACACCGACCAAGTGGTGCACTGTCAGGAGGGCTGACCTTTGGATAAGATGTTAAATTGAGGCCCCCTTTCTGGTGGTTCAGGTGCACTTGGGAAGATGGGCAGGGTTCACCTGTAGTTCACCTAAAAGAAAGACTTGCATTTCTATAGCGCCTTTCACGTCCTCAGGATGTCCCAAAGCACTTTACAGCCAATGAAGTGTAGCCACTGTTGTAATGTAGGAAACGCGGCAGCCAATTTGCGCACAGCAAGCTCCCACAAACAGCAGTGTGATAATGCCCAGATCATCTGTTTTTGGTGTGTTGGTTGAGGGATAAATATTGGCCAGGACACCGGGGATAACTCCCCTGCTCTTCTTCGAAATAGTGCCGCGGGATCTTTTCCATCCGCCTGAGCAAGCAGACAGGGCCTCGGTTTAACGTCGCATCTGAAAGACGGCACCTCCGACAGTGCAGCACTCCCTCAGCACTGCACTGGAGTGTCAGCCTAGATTTTTGTGCTCAAGTGTCTGGAGTGGGACTTCAACCCACAACCTTCTGGCTCGGAGGCGAGAGAGAGTGCTACCCACTGAGCCACAGCTGACACTTCTCTCCTAGCCAACTTCTTTCCTTCATGTTAACATCAGAAACAGTTACCGGTCGTTCATCTCGCTTGTTCTTTGTGGGATCTTGCTGTGTGCAAAACGGCTGCTGCATTTTCCTCTACAAGTTATTGCACTTCAAAGAATTCACTCATTGTATGTGAAGTATTTTGAAATGTTTTGGAGCGATGTGGGCAGGTGCTATATAAATAAAGAGACGGAGAGTGGGACTAACTCGATAGCTCTTCAAAGAGCTGGCACAGATACGTTGGGCCGAATGGCCTGCATCTGTGCTGTATGATTTGATAATGCAAGTCTTTTTTCTCCAAAAAATATTAAATGGACAATAGTAACAATGGATAGCACAGCATCAGTTTGTACATTGAGAATTATAGTTGGATGAATTTATAAAATAATCACATTACAGCGTACCCTGAGCTGAGTGTGTCTCAGACACGTCCAGTCTGCAGAGGTGATTTGGGGGCAGGGGGAGATTTTAATGTTTGCTTTGCTCCCCTTTCCTGATGGATGATATGGCACATGTTAGCCAAAGATGCTTCGTGCAGTGATGCTAGTTTCTCTGCCTGAGGATTAACGATTATGATGTAAAGCTGTTGATGACTAGAAATTCCAGAATACGACAGAGAATAATGGCTACCTGACGATAATGTCATAACCTTATCGGGCGGATTCAGATGAGTGCAAAGCTCAGGCATTCAGAGTTATCTTTTGAGCTACGTGAGCTACAGGTTACAGCCCTGAAATCCTTTGTGTATCTTTTGTAACGTCTATTTCACACCTGAAACTCAATATGGAGTTTTTCTTTGTTTTGTTGTGGGGAGTTAAGGCTGAGCACAGTTATTGAGGTTTGTGGTGCTTACTGCTCATCCACACAAAAATAATTAGTGATTATGATTCTCTAAAATGATACTGGGAAAGAGCAGGGAAATGAGATGGGAGTGGACGGCTGGAGTTGAAGGGCTAGCACGTGTGATGGGCCAAATGGCAGCCTGCTCTACTGTAATTTCTGTGATTAAGAAAGTTGTTGAAAGTTTGAGCCATGCAACAGTTGATGACTGGGAAATAACATGATTGAAGATTTCTTTCAGAAAGTAACATTTTATGATGCTGTATATGAGTCATTTGAGACATGACGTGTGCTGAATGTAGCAATGCTTGGGAGGAGCAGGAAACTTTGGACCTGTGGTTCCCAAAGCTCTCCACCACTGGGAGTTTTTCCTCCCCTCATGTCTGGGTCTGTTGTAGACTCATTGATGGAGATTGATCGCTGCAATTAGTCAACAGCTCCATTATCGTTGTACCATGCGACTACCAGGGTGACGGAAGGCGAACTAGATGGACCATGGTCACTTTTCATCTAGCAATTCCTGGGCTCCTATACATCAGGGAATAATTACTGGGTGGTAATGCATTGGGGAGTTCCAGGTGATGGCATAAAACACAAGGACATGCTTGACAAAAACATACTCCTGTAATGTGTTTTGCTGTTTATAAACATAACAATTATGGCATTTGTTCTTGACCATAGTGGGCCCTGTTGTAATAGATGCACAGGGGCTTAGTAAGACGATAGTAAATGGATATTTCAAAGTCTCCTTGAAAAAGTGCAACATCCCCACTGACACCTGGGAATCCCTGGCCCAAGACCGCACAAAGTGGAGGAGAAGCACAAAGGAGGAAGGCGCCGAACACCTCGAGTCTCTTCGCCGGGAGCAAGTGGAAGCCAAGCGCAGGCAGCGCAAGGAGCGCACGTCAACCCTAGCACCCCACCCACCCGCCCCTTCAACCACCGTCTGCCCCCTCCCCCCCCGTGACAGAGACTGTAGGTCCCTCATTGGACTCATCAGTCACCTGCGAACTCATTTTTAATGTGGAAGCAAATCATCCTCGGTTCCGAGGGACTGCCTAAGAAGAGAAGAAGATAGGGCCACTTTCGCTTTCCTTATAGGAGCCATAATAATAAACCAGCAGTGGGTTAATGAGGCAAAGGTTACATTTACAAGGAAAAATAAGCATGGTTATTCTGCAATGATGTGTTTATCATAAAATGGCCTTCGAGCTATGAAAGAAAATGCTCACAGAAGTGTAATGATGAGATTGAAATGGTACAAAGAGAATATGGAACAATGAGTTAGCCAGTAGCAAATGTGTCAAGGCAAGTCATAGAATCATAGAATGGTTGCAGCACAGTAGGAAGCCATTCGGCCCGTCGAGCCTGTGCCGGCTCTCTGCAAGAGCACTTCAGCTAGTCCCACTCCCTCGCCCTTTCCCTGTAGCCCTGTAATTTTTTTTCTTTCAGGCATTTATCCAATTCCCTTTTGAAAGCCACGATTGAATCTGCCTCCACCACCCTTTCAGGCAGTGCATTCCAGATCCCAACCACTCGCTGCATAAAAAAGATTTTCCTCCTGTCGCCTTTGGTTCTTTTGCCAATCACCTTAAATCTGTGTCCTCTGGTTCTTGCCCCTTCCGCCAATGGGAGCAGTTTCTCTCTATCTATGCTGTCCAGACCCCTCATGATTTTGAACACCTCCATCAAATCTCCTCTCAACCTTCTCTGCTCTAATGGAGAACAACCCCAGCTTCTCCAGCCTATCCACGTAACTGAAGTCCCTCATCCCTGGAATCATTCTCGTAAACCTTTTCTGCACCCTCAGGCCTTCACATCCTTCCTAAAGTGCGGTGCCCAGAATTGGACACAATACTCCAGTTGAGGCTGAACCAGTGTTTTATAAAGGTTCATCATAACTTTCTTGCTTTTGACTCATGGCTGACAAATTTAATATAGTTCTTTGAAGAAGATGATGGAATGGATTAATAGCGTACAATCGATGCTGTGTAAATTGATTTTCAAAAGGTGTTTGATATGGTGTTGTTGATTATAAGTAAGGCACACGGTATTCAAGAAAACCAGGCAGCATGGATAGGAAGTTGGGTAAAGGACATGAGAAAGGAAGTACTTGCATTTTTGTAGCACCTTTCATGACCTCAGGATGTCCCAAAATGCTTCACAGCCATTGAAGTACTATTTAAAGTGTAGTCACTTTGCACACAGCAAGTTCCCACAAACAGCGTTGAGATAAACGCCCAGCGTGTAATGGTTAAGGGATCATTTTCGTACTGGAGGGATGTAAACAATGGTGTCCCCCGAGGGCCAGTATTAGGGCTTTTGCTCTTTGCACTACATCTGTGGCCAGGACTCGGATATAAGAGTGCAATATCAAAATTTGCAGAGAACAGTATAATAGGGAATGTGGTTAACTGCGTAGAGGACTGTAAGTGACATCAGTTGGACCTAGACCGATTAGTAGACGGACCGATTAGTAGACTGGACAGATAGATGTTAGTGGCCAGATAGGCCTGTAATGTGTGGTCAGCGGCGAAGCAAAGGCACTTGCCCCGAAGTATGCTGCCCACAAAGAGCTCGCGAGAATTTGGGGTTTTCCGACGCATACTTGAAATCAGCGTAAGTTAATGGGGATTCCCAGCGAAGAGCTGCTGTGACATCAATAAGTTGTCTAAGCAGCCAATCAAAATGCAGAATTTTCTCCAGCAGCGAACCAGGAAGTGGGTGAGCTCCTTTGATTCTAACTTTTTAAAAATGTTAGCGAGAGCAAAACAAAGATTGGGGGAAAAGGCAAACCTGAAATAAAGATGAACAAACGTTAAAAACATATTTTTTTTGTTTAAAACCCCCAGTTACACCTAATCCCTTTGGGTCTAACATTTAATGGGGTATTTAACAGCGTAATTACTGTGGAGAAGCCCAAGTTTTCGTCAGTCTCCATGATTTGACTGATTGGCGGGGGGCCAGCCTGTGGTCGGAGCAGTGAATGACTGACTGACCGCAACTTCAGAATTTCCCCGTTGGGATACGCAAGCGCTACATTATGAAGTTGCGATCAGTTTCAAAGGGGTAATAACAGCGAGCGCCGTTCATTTGCGGATATTACCCACCGCAAATTCTGGGCTACTGATGTTGGTTGAAACTTAATGTGGAGAAATGTGAAATGATTCATTTTAACAGGGAAAATAAGGAGAAGAAATGTACATGAAATGATAAAACTTAAAGATGTAAAGGAGCAGACAGACTTGGATTTAGATGCAGAAACTTTTTAAATTGAGAGGACAAACTGATAAAAGTTGCTTTTTAAAAAAAATGTTATGGGATCCGAGACTTTATAAATAGGCAGAGTACAAAAGCAAAGGGATAGTGCTAAATCTATACAAGTAGTTGTTTAGTCTGCAGTTAGAATATTGGTTGGGATTTTCTGCTTCTGCAGGCCCAGCCTGAATATTTTTTTTTATCCAACTGGCCGAATACTTCAGTGGAGGAGCGCGGAAGTGGAAAATCCCAGGCCCTTGTGTCTGATTTCAGACAGCTTATTTTGGGAAGGCTGCCCAAACCACGGAGAGGGTACAAGAAGAGGTTTACTGAGATAATACTGATATGAGAGGCTTTAGTGATGAGGAAAGATTCGAAAAATTGGGGAGCTTTTCACTAGAGCAAGAGGAGATCTGATTGAGGTGTTCAAAAATTATGTGGGGTGGGAATGTGGATAAGGTAACGAGGGAAAAATTATTTCCACCGGTTGGTTAGTCGGTAACGTAAATTTAGACCATCGGAAAAATGGAAGGTGATGATCAGGGAAATTTTTGTATGAAGAGGATTTTTAGGACATGGACTTGCTGCAGTTGTACAGGGCCTTGGTGAGACCACATCTTGAGTATTGTGTGCAGTTTCGGTCGCCTTATCTGAGGAAGGATGTTCTTGCCATGGAGGGAGTGCAGTGAAGATTCACCAGGCTGATACCTGGGATGGCAGGAATGACGTATGAGGAGAGATTGGGTCGATTAGGCTTATATCGCTGGAGTTTAGAAGAATGAGAGGGGATCTCATTGAAACTTATAAAATTCTAACAGGACTAGACAGACTAGATGCAGAAAGGATGTTCCCGATGGCGGGGGAGTCCAGAACCAGGGGTCACAGTCTAAGGATAAGTGGTAAGCCATTTAGGACAGAGATGAGGAGGAATTTCTTCACCCAGAGAGTGGTGAACCTGTGGAATTCTCTACCACAGAAGGCAGTTGAGGCCAATTCATTAAATATATTCAAGAAGGAGTTGGATATATTTCTTAAGGCTAAAGGGATCAAGGGGTATGGGGAGAAAGCAGGGACAGGGTACTGAATTTGGATGATCAGCCATGATCGCAATGAATGGCGGAGCAGGCTCGAGGGGCCGAATGGCCTACTCCTGCTCCTATCTTCTATGTTTCTATGAATGCTCTGATGGAGGTAGAATCTATAATAGTTTTTAAAAGGCAAGGGGATGAATATTCAAAAGTGTGTGGGGAAGGGCAGGGGGAGTGGGACTAATTGGACCGCTCTTTCAGAGAGCCGGCACAGGCTCGAGGGGCCGAATGGCCTCCTCCTGTGCTGTAAGATTCTGTATCATGCTTCGTGATGTGCCGCAAGCATCGCAAAACACATGACACAGAGCGCATCACGTTTAACTGCAGTCCCTGTTATGTAGGCAAGCACGGCAGCCAATTTGCATGCAGTCTGGTTGCACAAACGACAATGATTTGAAGGAGCAGTTAATTTTTTTTTTTGGTGGCACTGGCTCAGAGGAGAAAGGTAGGCACGACACTGAACTCCCTGCTTTTTTGAACAGTGCCAGCTTGCTGCTGCTTTAGTGAGTAGCTCCACTGCCCCCCGTGTGGTACTGGACACACAGCCCAGGAAAATCCTAGCTTCAGTCTGCAGTCGGTGCCGGGTTAGATGATCTCAGCCGTAGGCGCAGTACAATTAGCCGTAGCGCCCCTAGGCGGGGGAGGCGGGGGGGGGGGGAAATCGGCAAAGATTCCTGCTCCTGAGTGCTACCAAATGAGCTCTGGTAGAAAGGAAGTATGACTGTATATTGGGTGGAGATGGGGATTGGATTCAGAAGCAGTGCTCTCCACAGTCAAATAGCTCAGTGATGGGCACCATTGAGATTTGTGCATTACAAATGGTCACTTGGACGAGCTGCTGCAGAGCAGTTGGCACCCCATAGGATGATGACTCACCTTCAGCCAATGCATTAAATAGCCATGCGTAGGTTGATGCGAATATTACAATATTTCAATTCAGTTGTTATATCTGGCATGGGAACACCACCACCTCCTCCAAGTTCCCCTCCAAGTCACACACAACCCTGACTTGGAAGTATAGCGTCCATTCCTTCATCGTCACTGGGTCAAAATCCTGGAACTCCCTAACCGCATTGTGGGTGCACCTTCACCACACGGACTGCAGCGGTTCAAGAAGGTGGCTCACCACCATCTTCTCAAGGGCAACTGGGGATGGGGCAATGCCAGGGGCGCCCACATCCCAGGAACTAATTTTTAAAAAGTCTCTCTGCCCCATCCTCATTGTACTGAGAGTAAAGTCCCAGGGCGGACACTCTTTCCTAATAACCCACCCTTCTATTTTAAGAACCATCCATGTAGCCCCGACCCCTGAACTCCTTCCAATAACCTGTTGCCTTCTGTAATGCAAAGCCTATAATTTAACACAGTACTCCAGATGTTCTCTGCCAAGCCAGATAGAGGCCTTGACCTCATTGATTATAGCTCACACCCACGGCTCCATATTCAGACATTTGATTAGTTTTCTTGACCGCGAGTGACTATTGAACCAGCGATTTATCAATCTATCCACCAAAACCCCAGCAGCTTCCCTACTCTGTTAGCTCAAGCAAGTTACCATAAAGTATGTTCCACATTCTCGCTTCCAACTAATCGTGATTTTATACCAGGCTGTGCTGATACCACATGTATTGACCTAGCCCGTTGAGGCCTCTTTGGACTATTGAACGTTGACGGGCTACTACCCCCCAAATTAATGTCATTTGCAAAATTAAACACATTGCACGGTATTCCATTCATTTCAAAGTCATTCATAAAAATTATAAACAACAGCCACTCCAACACTCACCCCCGTGGGACTCCACGGGAACCACCTTCCACTCTGACACCTCGCCATGCACATCCACCGTCTGCTATCTAACGGCAATCCATACTTGCCATCTATCCCAAGGGCTTGAGAATCAGTCCGGACGTACAGCTGATCCTTCAGATAGATACCGTCCGCGGCCTCACCCTTGAATACTAGATCTGTAACCTCCTCAAAGAATCCAGTAAATTGTTCGGGTGTGATCTGCCCTTTCTAATCAGACCTGGTCCTTCCAGATGATCCCTTATTTCATTCCGTTAAAGTCCCAGACACATCAAGGCAAGTCTCGCAGATCTGTAACTTGAAGGTTCATCCCTCGGGTCTGCTAACATATACAGTAGATGCCTCGACAATATGAGGTACATCAGGTGCAGGGTGTCCATGCTGTTGAAGTTTAACTGGACAATCCAAGGACTTCACATGACATGACAAGCGAGTTAGAGTGGTTGAAACTTTTACACACTGATGTAAATGCCTTCAGGATTAGCAGTGACGTGGGGAGCGTGCAGATTGAAATCTAGGGCTATAATGTGAACAAAATAAAACTTGTCCCAACCAAGCAATGTCTGCCCAAGAAGGTATATTTAAGATTTGGCTCCTATTTACGATGACAAAGTGTGCTTGTTTTGTTTTGCCACTCCTCTTCCTTCCGCTTTCCATCCCCTGTCTCCACTCAAATAAAACAAATTGGATAAATGAAACTATTTCCATGTTATTCCACCCTACCTAACCTTTCCCAACTCCTCTCTTGAATTGTCGGCGTGCAGTTCCACGGGCACTGGCAGCCCTGCAGTGGGCATCCTTCACGTGTGAACCGCCACAGTGAGTGGCAGCGGGCTACTTCAGACTGAGGAATACAGCTGAGCCTGATTCTGTCCACACCAGGGCTCACTGGCTAGTGACCAGGAGTAGGAAGGCAGATATTTCTTTTTACTCCTTCTTCTTCTACTATCTATTTCCATCCTCCGATTATCAAAATCCACGACAAGGCCTTGGACAACGTGGACCACTTTCCATACCTTGGGAGCCTACTGTCAACAAGGGCAGATGTCGGCGACGAAGTCCAACACCGCCTTCAGTGTGCCAGTGCAGCCTTCGGTCGCCTGAGGAAGAGAGTGTTTGAAGACCAGGACCTCAAACCCGGCACTAAGCTCATGGTCTACAGGGCAGCAGTGATACCCGCCCTGCTGTATGCCTCAGAGACATGGACCATGTACAGCAGGTGATATGCCTATCAATTAGTCCAATAAAAGGCGACGAGTTAAGAACGTAACTGAAGGTTTTTATTGGCTAAATAACAGAGCCCACCCTCGTGGGTGATCCGATCCAACAGGGAGGAATACTAGCCAGTCAGCTACCTTTATACCTGGGCAGGTAATGGGCGGAGTCGGAGGTGGTCAGCCCAGGTATAACAGTGCGACAAGAGGCGACCTCGTGTAGTGATGTGACAGTGAGAACAGTGAGAACAATATACAGTGATAACTATAACAGTGGTTTACCACATTCACCCCTTGTTTAGATTAGAGTCCGGCGGGGTGAAGTGTATTACCAGCTCTGGTATGTCAGTCTGTCCGGAGGCTTCGTTAGCCTCTCCGATCGTCGCAGCGGCGGTGTTACGTTATCCGGTGTTAAAGCTGGTGTCTGCGTAGTCGGCAAAGGCTCGTGGGGTTCCGGCATGCCGTCTACCTCGGCTGGACTCGGGGGGTTGGGAGGGGGGGGTGAGGGTGCGAGGTCTCGTAAGGAGACAGTGTCCTCCCGTCCGTCTGGGTAAGCCACATAGGCGTACTGGGGGTTGGCGTGCAGGAGGTTCACCTTCTCGACCAGGGGGTCCGTTTTATGGGCCCTCACGTGCTTTCGCAGCAAGACGGGTCCCGGAGAGGTCAGCCAGGTTGGTAGGGTGGTTCCCGTAGTCGACTTCCTGGGGAAGACAAACATTCGGGCATGGGGGGTGGTGTTAATGGCAGTGCAAAGTAGTGACCGGATGGAGTGCAGCGCAATCGGGAGGACCTCTTGCCAGCGGGAGGTTGGGAGGCCCTTAGACTTTAAGGCTAAGAGGGTGGCCTTCCATACCGTCGCGTTCTCTCTTTCCACCTGGCCGTTCCCTCGGGGGTTGTAGCTGGTGGTCCTGCTTGCTGCAATACCCCTCTCCAATAGGAACTGACGGAGTTCCTCGCTCATGAAGGAGGCGCCCCGGTCACTATGTATATAGTTCGGGAACCCGAACAAGGCGAAGAGTTTGTTCAGGCATTTAATGACCGTGTTACTGGTCATGTCTGGGCAGGGGAAGGCAAAGGGGAAACGGGAGTACTCATCAACGATGTTGAGGAAGTACACATTACGGTCGGATGACGGTAGGGGCCCCTTGAAGTCGATGCTCAGACGCTCGAAGGGGCGGGTGGCCTTGATCAGGCTTGCTCTGTCCGGCTTATAGAAGTGCGGTTTGCACTCAGCACAGATCTGGCAGTTCCTGGTCATGGTCCTGACCTCCTCGATGGAGTATGGCAGGTTGCGGGCCCTAATGAAATGGTAGAGTCTGGTGACTCCGGGGTGGCAGAGGTCATTGTGGAGGGTCTGAAGTCTATCACTTTGCGCGCTGGCGCATGTAATGCGTGAAAGAGCATCAGGGGGGTCGTTCAGTTTACCGGGCCGGTACAAGATCTCATAATCATAGGTGGAAAGCTCGATTCTCCACCTCAAGATTTTGTCGTTCTTGATCTTGCCCCTCAGCTTGTTATTAAACATGAAGGCAACCGAGCGTTGGTCGGTGAGGAGGGTAAATCGTTTGCCTGCCAAGTAGTGCCTCCAGCGCCGTACTGCCTCCACAATTGCCTGGGCTTCCTTCTCGACCGACGAGTGTCGGGTCTCGGGGCCCTGTAGGGTCCTTGAGAAGAAGGCTACCGGCCTACCCTCCTGGTTAAGGGTAGCGGCTAGGGCGAAGTCGGATGCATCGCTCTCCACTTGGAAGGGGATTGACTCATCCACTGCGTGCATTGTGGCCTTGGCTATGTCTCCCTTAATGAGGGAGAAGGCCGCGCACGCCTCTTCCGTGAGGGGGAAGGATGTGGTTTTCAGGAGGGGTCTGGCTTTGTCCGCATAATTGGGTACCCATTGGGCATAGTAGGCGAAAAGCCCCAGGGTTCTCCTAAGTGCTTTTGGACAGTGGGGGAGGGGTAGCTCCATGAGGGGGCGCATTCTTTCGGGGTCGGGGCCGATGACTCCGTTCTCTACTACACAGCCAAGGATGGCAAGGCGCGCTGTGTTAAACACGCATTTCTCCTTATTGTAGGTGAGGTTCAGCCGTTGGGCCGTACGGAGGAATTTCTCCAGATTCACGTCGTGGTCCTGCCGGTCGCGGCCGCAGATGGTGACGTTATCTAGGTAGGGGAATGTGGCCTGCAGTCCGTTCTGGTCAACCATCCGGTCCATCTCCCTTTGGAAGACCGAGACCCCGTTGGTGACACCGAAGGGGACCCTAAGGAAGTGGTATAGGCGCCCATTCGCCTCGAAGGCGGTGTACTGGCGGTCCTCGGGGTGGATAGGGAGTTGGTGGTAGGCCGACTTAAGGTCGATGGTCGAGAATACGCGGTATTGTGCAATCTGATTGACCATGTCAGATATGCGGGGAAGGGGGTATGCGTCCAGCTGGGTGTATCTGTTTATGGTCTGGCTGTAGTCGATGACCAGGCGATTTTTATCGCCGGTCTTAACGACCACGACCTGGGCACGCCAGGGGCTGTTGCTCCCCTCGATGATGCCCTCCTTCAGGAGACGCTGCACCTCAGAGCTAATGAAAGCTCTGTCCCCAGCGCTGTACCGCCTGCTCTTGGTAGCGACGGGTTTGCAGTCGGGGGTGAGGTTAGCGAACAGGGAAGGTGGCGGCACCTTGAGGGTGGATAGGCTGCAGGTGTTACGCGGTGGGCGGTTTAACCTTCGCTGGTTGTCGACTGTGAGTGGGGGGAGGGGTCCACCGTATGCTAGGGTTACACTTTGGAGGTGGGATTGGAAGTCCAGCCCTAGTAGGACGGCAGCGCAGAGCTGGGGGAGGACGAGGAGTTTAAAGTTTTTATACTCTGTACCCTTAACCGACAAGGTCACAGCACAGTAGCCGCTAATGTCCGTGGCGTGGGACCTCGATGCCATCGAGATTCGGTTGCGCGTTGGCAGGACAGGGAGGGAGTAGTGGCTCACCGTGTCTGGGTGGATGAAGCTCTCCGTGCTTCCGCTGTCGAACAGGCAGGTCGTGGCGTGGCCGTTTACTTTGATGTCCATCATCGACTTGGACAGGTGGTGTGGGCGGGCTTGATCCAGAGTGACGGAGGCTAGCGTGTAGGTAAGCGAGTCGTTGTCGTCTGCGGGCGAGGCGGTCGTCGGGTCCGGGGGCCCGGTGGCAGTCGGGCGTGGTGTGTAAAATGGCGTCTCCCACGAGGTAGGACAAAATGGCGGAGAAGATGGCTGCCCCCATAACTCACATGAGGCACTATTGGGGTCGGTTGCCTTGATCAAAGATGGCCGCCCCCATGACTCACGTGTGGGGATACTGGCCTCAGTTGCCGTGAAAGAAGATGGCCGCCCCCACAGTTCGCATGAGGCACTGCTGGCCTCTGAAGATCCGCTCCTGCAGGCCTTAGAGAAGTGGCCTTTCTTCCTGCAGGTTGTGCAGGTAGAGTTCCTGGCTGGGCAGCGCGACCTCGGGTGCTTCTCCTGGCCGCAAAAGAAGCAGCCGGCGGCCCGATCGCGGGTGCCCGATGTCGGAGCCGGTACCGGGGGTGGCGGGCCCGGTCGGGTCCGGGACGCCGACGCTGAGGTAGGTCCCGGGGGCGGCGCTGCGAAGGGTATTGCGGTAGGGGTCGGGCCCGAGTCCCAGGGTCGCGAGCAGTACCTGGAAAACGCCTCCTGGTCCTGATGGGCCACCTCCAGGGAGAGAGCGAGGGCTTCAGCTTTGTCCAGGTCGAGGTCTTTAGCTTCAAGCAGTCTTTGCCGTGAGTAGTCGGACCGTAGGCCTTTCACAAAGGCATCGCGGATATTATCTTCCGTATTTTCAACAGCCGTCACCGCTTTAAAGTCACAGTTCCTGCCGAGTGCTCTTAGCGCCCGTAAAAATTCAGCTACAGACTCTCCTGGCTGTTGCGGGCGGGATCTTAGGAGGTGCCTGGTGTACATGTAATTTACCGGGCTGCGGTACTGCTGTTTCAGTAGGTTGATAGCGGCCTCGTACGTAGTCGTGTCCTGTATGAGTGCGTATACTCTCGGGCTCGCTTGGGCGTTCAGAAGTCTTAGTTTGGATCTCTGCGGGGCGCCGGATTCTTCCAGGTAGGATTCGAAGCAGTCCAGCCAGTGTTTGAAGTTGAGGGCTGCGTTTGGTGCCTGTGGGTTTAGATCCAGGTATGGTGGTTTCAAGGCTTGCAGCCAAGCCGGCTGGTGTGGCCCGTTGTCTGGAGGCTGCTGTTGCTGTGCTGCTGGGTGAGCTCCTTGCTGTTGCTGTTCATTATCAGACATCTTTAAAATTTAGCCAATAAAATTGATATGCCTATCAATTAGTCCAATAAAAGGCGACGAGTTAAGAACGTAACTGAAGGTTTTATTGGCTAAATAACAGAGCCCACCCTCGTGGGTGATCCGATCCAACAGGGAGGAATACTAGCCAGTCAGCTACCTTTATACCTGGGCAGGTAATGGGCGGAGTCGGAGGTGGTCAGCCCAGGTATAACAGTGCGACAAGAGGCGACCTCGTGTAGTGATGTGACAGTGAGAACAGTGAGAACAATATACAGTGATAACTATAACAGTGGTTTACCACAGCAGGCACCTCAAAGCACTGGAGAGGTACCACCAACGCTGCCTCCGCAAGATCCTGCAAATCCATTGGCAGGATAGGCGCACCAACGTCAGTGTTCTTGCTCAGGCCAACATCCCCAGCATTGAAGCTTTGACCACGCTCAATCAGCTCCGATGGATGGGTCACATTGCCCGCATGCCCAATACGAGACTCCCAAAACAAGCGCTCTACTCGGAGCTCCGGCAAGGCAAGAGAGCCCCAGGTGGGCAGAGGAAACACTTCAAGGACACCCTCAAAGCCTCCTTGAAAAAATGTAACATCCCCACTGACACCTGGGAATCCCTGGCCCAAGACCGCACAAAGTGGAGGAGATGCATCTGGGAAGGCGCCGAACACCTCGAATCTCGTCGCCGGGAGCAAGCGGAAGCCAAGCGCAGGCAGCGCAAGGAGCGCACGTCAACCCAAGCACCCCACCCACCCGCCCCTTCAACCACCGTCTGCCCCCCCTGTGACAGAGACTGTGGGTCCCGCGTTGGACTCATCAGTCACCTGAGAACTCATTTTTAATGTGGAAGCAAGTCATCCTCGGTTCCGAGGGACTAACTGAGAAGAAGAAGAAGATTTCCATCACTGCTCGGGGCGGTGCCGCCGCTCTCGACTCAGCTGAGATCTGCTGCCTCGGCACAGAGCCCACGCATCAAGCCTGCAATCAGGCTGCAAGTAATAATTACTGAGGCAGCCAGCTGATCTCCTGCGGAGACGACCAAGATAAATCTGAGGATGGTGTAAAGATTGTACCATGCGGCACAATGGCCCGGGATTTGTGGTCAGCGGCGAAGCAAAGGCGTCGCCGCTCGCCTTGAAGTAAGCTTCGGACCAGAGATCTCGCCATCTCGGTATCGAGAATTTCGGGTTTTTCCAACGCGTACTTGGAATCGATGGGAATTACCAGCGAAGAGCTGCTGGTAGCGCCAGCCAGCTGTCGAAGCAGCCAATCAAAACGCAGAATTCTCGCAGGCCGCGAACCAGGAAGTGGGTGAGCTGCTTTGATTCCAACTTTTAAAAAATGTTAAGAGCGAGCAAAACAAAGATTGGGGCTCTCACACGGGGGGAAAAGGCAAACCTGAAATAAAGATGAAAAAACTTTTTTTTAATTAAATTTTTTTACGAAGTTTCTTAATTTTAATTTTTATTAAAATGGATATATTTAACACTGCACAAAATTAAAATTAGTTTTTCAGGGATAAAGTCTTTGTTTAGCAGTCAATACGCTGTTAAAACCCCAGTTACACCTAATCCCTTTGGGTCTAACTTTTAGTGGGGAATTTAACAGTGGTATTACTGCGGAAGAGCTGGCGTTTTCGTCTGCTTCCCTGATTTGAGAGATTTTGCTGATTGTCGACTCTGTTGGGGGGGTGGAGGTGGGAGCGCAGCCCGTGTCGGAGCAGTGGATAACTGACCCCAACTTCAGGATTTCGTGTTCGGCTGCGCAAGCATTAAATGCTGAAGTTGCGGTCAGTTTCGAAGGCGAAATGGCGTTGAATGCAAATTCCGGGCCAGTGTGTATTCTCCTGCTGCTGCTGAGGCGTAGCCGTGTATTCCGGGGGCCCCTTTAGCAATTTGATCTAATTATTGGACAGATCCACAGGTCAGTTGGAGGTCAGAATGCCATGCTGTGTTTTTTTTTAATACTTACGGAAGTGAGACACTGAAATTTCTATGTGCGATGTCGTACACCTGAAGTGCAATGGATGCACCTCGCAACCTTTTTGCGCGCAGAGATAAATATATAGTCTTGGGTTTTAGCATATGCCTATCACACTTTGTTGAAGATGCAAAATAATCCTCTTTTTAAAAAAAAAAACGAGGTAGAAAACCAGGCATTTCATTTTGGGTCGAGGAACAGCACCTCATCTTCCGATTAGGCACTTTACAGCCTTCCGGACTCAATATTGAAGTCAACCATTTCAGATCATAACCTCGGCCCCTATTATATTTTTATATATTTTTTATCCACACTTTTGGTTTGCGCCTTTTCCCTTTTTCTTCTCTCCCACATGGCAGCTGTCTCCCACTCTGCCAGCACATTTCACACTTCATCTCGAGCCATCTTTTGTCTCTTTACCTGTCCTATTACCATCTCGTCTCACCTTGAATATCTCTTAATGTCTCTTCACCTCACAGACCTTCCCTTTTGTTCTTTCATCCCCTCCCCCATTTCCCAGCCCCCAACCTGGCCTTTCAATCTGTTTCATTTCCTGCCTTTTTTTCTCAGTTCTGAAGAAGGGTTTCGACCCGAAACATTGACTCTGTTTCTCTCTCCACGGATGTTGACTGGCCTGCTGAGTTTTTCCAGCGTTTTCTGTTGTTATTTCATTTTGGGTTCGTGACCTCTAATGGACCTCACCGATTTCCAAGCAGTTTTAATTACCTGGGTTTCCACAGTGAGTACTTGAAACGTGGCCTTAGAGGGGACAGTCCAAGTTAGCAGCTAAACGTCATAACCATGTTTCAGAACCCAGACTACCTGTGAGCACTGCAGTGGGAGAATCTAATATTATTGACATAGAGTTCCCCTCCTCCCCTCCTCCTGTCCTTTAATATTCCTTCATAGGCCCAACACCTTCCGCAATCAAGAGAGGGGTGGGAATCCTGCTGCAAGGACACAGCCAATGAGCAGCTGAGTGCAGTTAAAGGGCTCGACCTGACTCCCACCAGTATGTGGCACTGTGCAACAACGCTCCTCCGCCTTATTTTATATATAGGGAAGATTAACGTGCAGGCCACTGGTTTGCAATGACTGCATGTCATAAATCGCAACTTCTACAAGAAGTATCTCGGGAAGTACTACTGAACGGCCAGCTGAGGGCGCCGCCCGAGGAGTATAAATTCTTAGGCGTGGGCCCACCTTGGGCAGAGACAATCTGGAAACAGGAAGCTAGTGACTACTAACTAGACCTCCATGTTTTGTTACAAGTCGATTAAAGCCTTGCTTTATGTACAACCAAGTGCGTAGTGAGTCTTTATTACGTCACCGCATAAGTCAAATTCCATTTTTTTTTATTGCACAAGATTCAAGAATAATCGCCTCCCGATGTCAGCATTCTGTGATTCCAGCTGTTTCCTCTGTTTATAAAAGAAACCAATTGCGTTTCTAGTGAGCGAATGAGTCAGATTCCATTTTTATTGCTCTACATAGAATTCTGGGCATTTTACGAGAGTTTAGGTTCAGATCCTGTGATTTCGCCTCCGCGCGCCCCCCCCCCCCCGGGAAAACAGAAAACACAAAGGCTTTAGTAACGTGGAATAGTAGCTCCACTCAACTATTTTTGAGAAAGTGATGGGACAGATACAAGCAGAACAATTTCATAACACTTAGGATTTGTTTTCTGGTATCCATTGAAGTTGGTATGTGCTACGCCTTATCTATACGACGCAAGTTGAACAATAGAGACATTGTGTACTGTACTTGTCTCGGACCACATAATCGCTCCTTGATAAGAGGATCTCTCTTTAAAGCGTCAATTACCCTGTTGCAGTAACACATGAATTGTGTCGCTGATGGAGGGACGCTGGGTCACAATTTCAACTGGCCACTCGGGCATACAGCTGACCCTGCGAATCGGCCGCCCATTATAGAAACCGCCTGGTCTTGATTTGTCGGGCACTTTCCGTAACAGGCAGCCGATTTTTGCCCGGGTAGGCTCGTCGAAACTCTAGCCCATTATTTAATTGTGTTGATGGTTTTAGGCTTCTGTGTTTGTTTGTTGGTACTGTTAATTCAGCTGTCCCTTCCCGTCATCCGACCCTCGCAGCTGCTAACTTCCATCCCAGCATTCGGAACTATCTGCGCAGCAGGGATGTGAAAGGCATCATAATCCCAGCAATTGGATTCAAAAGTATATACTCTGCCTACACTTTTCTCCTCTGCTATTCCTCTAGGCGTTGACTAGTCAATGGTGATGGCAGGATTTCATTTTTTGGAGAGGGCTGTGTTTGGATACGAGCTTACCAGACCAAATACAACTGCTTCAGAAAGTCTTTTTCCAAATAGGAATTTCACCAATATGGTTCAAATAGAAATATTATTTCATCCATTAATTTAACCACAATTCATTAATCTAACCATTAATCTATTGTGTCAGCCGTGGCTCAGTGGGCAGCAGTCTCTCTCTCTCGCCTCTGAATCAGAAGGTTGTGGGTTCAAGTCCCACTCCAGAGACTTGAGCACAAAAATCTAAGCTGACACTCCCAGTGCAGTGCTGAGGGAGTGCTGCACTGTCCGGGGTGCCGTCTTTCAGATGGGACGTTAAAATGAGGCCCCGTCTGCTCTCTGGTGGACGCAAAAGATCCCGTGACACTATTTCGAAGAGCCGAGGAGTTATCCCCAGTGTCCTGGCCAATATTTTGTCCCTCAATCCTTATTATACTGCTGTGTGTGGGAGTTTGCTGTGCACAAATTGGCTGTCACTTTTCCTACATTACAACAGTGACTCCACTTCAAAAGTACTTCATTGACTTTGAAGAGCTTTGGGTCGTCCTGAGCTCATGAAAGCCGCAAGTCTTTCTTTAACCATTCAAATAAAGCAAACAAAAAGAAGAAACAGACAAAAGATCTAAAGCGCTAGTCTATCAGTAACTTTGCTATTATTCATCGTAATAGCCCAGTGAACAGTTAGAAGTGCAGGCCCAACTAACCAGCTTTCACTGGTCGAATTTCGGAACTGACCAGCTCCGGAAGAACATCCGTTGGTTCTTTGGTCTGTCAGCTGATCTAAGGCATGTTCTTTCAAATGAAGGAGTGGTCCCTTTTATTAAAAAAAAATCACAGAAATGTCAGGGTTTTTTATTGAACGCCCTTGCCTTACGCCACTGTTGGGTTATAGTTTAATGACTGCCCTAACCCAAGTCTCTCAAATCGCCACTCTTCTGTGAGAACCTGGACATTGAGTGTCAGCAGGCTATTTTTTCCTGAGGGTCACGACAATTAAACTCAATCCCGCCCCCTCCTGACATCCACATTCACATTTTCCATTAGGCGTCACCGAATAGTGACCTCGAGTGGGAACCCAAATTGTGAGCTGTCCTTTGTAGAGCTCAATTTCTTTTTTCCCACACTCCAAAATTATAACTCAGGTAATCTGTTTTAAAAGATTTTAGATGTTTAACCCCTTGTAAACACATATTATGGGGCGATAAATTCACAATCAAGAATTAGCCATTAGTTACCTTGATTAAAACAGCCTTTGGACTCTCTCTGTGCTGCACCCAAGGTCTTGTCACCCACACTGAACTATTTGTAAAAATGAAACCCGTTTCCTCCATACGCTATAGGGACTTACTCAGTGCAACTTGTCAGAGTTCGCATTGCTAAAGCAGTTATGTGAGACACATAGAAATCACAGCACAGAAAGAGGCCATCGTGCCTGTTCCCCCGGCAACGTCCGCTGTAAACCGCGCTGCCTCCTGCGCGGCTGGCCTGCGCCCCCCCCCCCCCACCCCACTGTGGGGGCCCATTCAAATCTTTGCGCGTCTACAGTGTGAAAGCCGGTGAGCGGCCTGGGCGGGACCTTGCAGAGGACTGCGCGGCCGCGCATCTTAACGGGAACGTTGGTCCCCGGTGCCAACGCTTTCACTGGAACGATCTGCTCTAATCTCTTCTTCCTGTATCCCTTTTATATTTCTTTTCAGATGCCAGTCCGAATTTTATTTTAATTGATGCTGTAGGCGCTGCCTCAGTCGTCTTCTTAGGCAGTCCCTCGGAACCGAGGATGACTTGCAGTTCAGCATTCCGTATCCCAATGACGTTCAGTGTGAATTTTTTTTAAAATTTAACTCCCCTCTTCATTTTTGTAGTGATAATTCTCAGTTAATTCTCTCCCTTCGTCTCTCCCCACCTGGCACCCCCCTAAAATGCCAATTTGTTGACCATTGGGAATTATCTTTCATTATTTACCCTCCTGAACTTTGAGCCCCTACTACGGGACGAAAGGCATGGGCTAAGTGAGGACGCTCAGCGTGGATTTGTGTAGGGCAGGTTGTGTCTGGCTAATGCATTCGAGTTTTTTGAGGAAATTAGATTGTATAGATAAAAGGAACAGGGTGTATATTATATTCGTAAGGCATTTAATAAGTGCCATGCAAGAGGTTTGTTATGATAACAAGGCTACATCTCATTGATCTAAGGGGCTGTATCAAGAAACCGATAAGGAACTTGCATTTATGTAGAGCCCGTCCCGTCCTCGGGATTTCCTAAAGCACTTCACAGTGCAGAAAGTACATTGTTGTAATGTGGGCAAACACAGCAGCCAATTTATGCACAGCAAGGTCCCACAAACAGCAATGAGATAAATGACCAGATAATCTGTTTTTAGTGATGTTGGTTGAGGGACAAGTGTTGGCAGGACACCGGGAGGTCTCCCCTGCTCATCTTCGAAATAGTGGCCGCGGGATCTTTTACGTCAACCTGACGGGGCCTCAGGTTTAACATCTCACCTGAACGATGGCACCTCCGACAGTGCAGCATTCTCTCTGTACTGCATGATGTGTTAGCCCAGATTATATGCTCTAGTCTCTGGAGTAGAGGGTTCCGACTAGGAGCTGGGGAAACCTGTGACAACTCTTCAGTTTCTGCAGCTTCCAAGTTTTAAAAAAAAAAAGAGCTCACCATCGGAGTAGTACTTTTATTGCATTTTATTGTTCCTTCCTTTGTGGCTTCTGTGATTTGCATATTGAGCAGTTTGTATGGTGTACCAGAGTGTTTGTTACAGGAAACAGAAATGTACAGAACGTCGTCTTCTCAAAAGCCACGAGCACAGCAGAGCTGGAAGGGGCGTTACTCTAAGTGAGCAGCAGTCCATTTCGTTTTTTTTTATTGCATATTTTCAGAACACCTGTACCTGCTGTTTCACTGCAGGTTTTCTGGTGTGTTTCACTGCCACTCCCTCCCCCCACCTCCCCCCCCCAAAGTGCCATCAGGATCACCCAAAGGTATGCCGGCAAAATAATGTCGATATTTGTCAGTTTTACAGAGGGTGGGGTTCACCTCTTTCTTAATGAGATCTAAAAGGCTCTGAGAATAAATCCCAATTGGGGAAAAAAATCTTTTGGAAAATGCTACAGAAATGTTGAGTGTCAGTCGCCAAGCAAACATGTAAACCAAAGATGGAAAGTAAAGCTGCATCTGTGATGAGTTATAATGAAACTAGACAATTACAATGATGATAAATTGCCAGGGAAATTTGGAATATTAAGAGGGGAAAACACAGATGCAAGATACAGAACTAGATTTATTACTGGATTTCCTGCAAGACGAGGACAGTGGGTGTTTAGCTTTTCTGTGTTGGGGGAATGTTTACAGTGCAGACATTTCCCTAGCACTTGTACTTTGCGGTCATGACCGAGAGACAGCTTCCAGAAGCAGACGAGCCTCCTGTGAACCAAAACCTGCAACTCTGCGTGTCATGAGCAAAATATAGCGTGTCATGAGACTAGGAATTATTATTCTTTAAAAAGAGATGATCACACCAGAGACCAGATGCAATGCCCTCCTGTTTATTCTAAAAGTCAGCACATACAACACTGTCAGTCAGGCCTTCATGTTCAGGCTAAAACAAATAGGCGGATTTATTTGCAAGCAAGATAATTATACAGAAGCGGGATGGTAACAGTAGTGCTGTTCATGGCTTACACAATGGCCCTGAAATTAGGATCGGGGGCTTGCCGCACGTGCAAGCCCCCGATCTGCACACACCCTGCGCGCCGACATCTGAAGCCCGGGCCTGCTTGCATTTCCTGTCACAGGCCCGGTTCAGATGTCGGCGCGCAGTGCTTACCTGATCCAGCGGCGTAGTTAGTGCGATGTGCCGGCTGGGATCAGGTGAGCACTGTGCAGCCAATCAGGGGAGGGGAAACTCATTCATGAGTTTGACAGTAAGAGCTGTCAAACTCATGAAAAGTATGGGCTGCCAAAACACTACTTTAACTTTAAATAAAATTTTAAAAAATATCCCACTGATTATATTAACTATAAATAAGTTTTTAAAAATGTTTTAAACAATTAATCCATTTTTTGAAAAAAATAAATTTTTTAAAAATAGGGTCTAAAACTAAACTTACCATCCTGTAAATTCTTTAAAAATAACAAACCTGTGGAAAAAAAATTTCTACATTGTACTAAAAGCCCACTTACCTGAAAAACTAAATACTTACATCTTGTTTTTCCACGCGTAAAGACTGGAGGCCTTTACACGCGCGCAACTCTGGGGAAAAAAAATAGGAATTTCACTGCGCACACGCTGCCTGTGCAGTCGCACGCGTTCTGCCTCTTAACCCCTTGGGTCAGAGGACAGGAAATGCCGGTTTTCAGCGCATGCGCTGTGCATGCTGAAAACCAGCAATTCCTCCGGGGTCACACGCGTGAGTACCCCGTCCGTACTCAGGCATTGGGCCCGGAATTACTGGGCCATTATATTCAAAACAACAAGAGTCTGTAATATTTGCGCTTCATGCGTTCCAGCAGCTTTTGACTGAGTCTTGGAAGGATGTTGGATGAGAGATGGACCTTGCAGCAAGCCCCTGTTCGCTTCCTCTCATAGTCCAGGCAGTGTGAAGGAGGGAACTGGGGACCACGGGGCTCCTCTTCAATTATGTCTTTCTTTACTTTGATATTCGGGTGGGCTCATTTGAGGATCAAATGAAAGCTTTGCGATAGGCAGTTGAAATATGAACTATTTCTAACACTAAATAATATGTGAACAGTGATCTCTGGCCAGCTGTTTGCTGTTGACAGCGGACTCCTCATCGCCCAACGCTCCCTTGATGGTGCAGTCATTTGAAATGATGAATTTCATCTGTAAGCTTGCACATTTTCGGCAGATGATCACATTCTGCCAGAGTGGCATGGTTTGAAATCTACAAATAAAATACCCACTCTGACATTGGAAGCTAAGCAGTTACACTGGGATAGTAACTTGATAGGAGGTCTGGGAATATCAGGTGATGCCGAAAACTCTGCTGCCCGTGTCCTAACTCGCACCAAGTCCCGCTCACCCATCACCCCCAGTGCTCGCTGACCTACATGGGCTCCCCGTCCGGCAATGCCTCAATTTCAAAATTCTCACCCTTGTTTTCAAATCCCTCCATGGCCTCGCCCCCTCCCTATCTCTGTAACCTCCTCCAGCTGTACAACCACCCCGAGATCTCTGTGCTCCTCCAATTCTGGCCTCTTGCACAGCCCCGATTTTCATCGCTTTGATCAACTTTTGGTCACCTGTCTTAATATCTCCTTATATGGATTTAGTATAAAATTTTGGTTGATAACTGGCTGTGAAGCGCCTTGGGACATTTTACTACATTAAAGGCGCTATATAAATGCAAGTTGTCGTATATCTTTTCAAAATAGTCCACATTCATTGAGTTCATGTTTCATATTTTTAGTTCCAGTATACATTGCCTTACGACATCCATCTGTTGTGCTTAATTTGTCTCTATCCCTTTGAATGCAATCAATATATTTTAGCAAACTTCATAATGTTATTGGAACTGCCTTCCACCCGTTATTTAAGAGTGTAAATAATACAGACCCATAGCAGACCTCTGTAGATCTCCATTCATTCAACCTGAACTCTCCGCCTCCCTCCCCCCACCAGCACCACTTGATCGAATCCTTTTTATTTATCACCTTTTGCTTCCGATTGCTGAGGTAATTTTGAAACCACCTAGCTAATTGGCTTTTTTTCTTCCCTCCCACATGGCAGCTGTTGCCCATCATTCTGCCAGCGCCATTCACACTTCATCTTGAGCCATGCTTTGTTCCTTTACCTGTCCCATCACCACCTCCTCTGGCCTTCAATATCTCTCAATGTCTCTTAATCTCTCCTGCTTTCTATCCTATCACTGACCTTCCCTTTTTGTTCTTTCATCCCCTCCCCCTTTTTCCCAGCCCCCAACTTGCTTTAAAATCTGTTCCCTTTCCTGCTTTTTTTCCAGTTCTGACGAAAGATCATCGACCTGAAACGTTAACTCTGTTTCTCTCTCCACGGATGTTGCCTGGCCTGCTGAGTTTTTCCAGCGTTTTCTGTTGTTGTTTCGGATTTCCAGCATCCGCAGTATTTTGCTATCGTAGCTAATTGGTCATTAATCTTCAAAAGACCCGCATACAGAATTTTACAAAACCCCCCTAAATTACAGCAGTGGCGGCATTGAAAGTACCTCGCTGGCGGTAAAGCACTTTGGGACGTCCTGAGGTCGTGAAAGGCGCGGTGGAAATGCAAGTCCTTTTAAAATAATTTCTGGCAATCCAAGTAAACTATGATGGTCCTGGTCTGCTAATTTAGCTGAAGTGAAACGTTATTTCCAGATAACGGCACACAAGAGGCTAGTGCAAAACCAAGGCATCAGCCACGGGGTCAAACGAAGGAGACGGCGCCGAGATTTGAAACAGTAACCTCTTCGTCTGCTTTAGGTGCTGCAACACCTGTTGTTAAATGTTGTAGACCTGACATTGGTCGATGAATAGTTGACATTTGTTGCATTGCAACAGTTTGTAGCTAGAAAGAAAGTCTAGCGCCTTTCACAACCTCTGGACTTCCCAAAGTGCTTTACAGCCAAAGAAGTACTCTTGAAGTATAAACAGAAAATGTTGGGAATAAAAACAGAAAATGCTGGAGAAACTCAGCAGGTCAGGCAGCATCTGTGAAGAGAGAAACCGAGAAAAACTCTGTTTCTCGCTTCACAAATGCTGCCTGACCTGCTGAGTTTCTCCAGCATTTTCTGTTTTTATTTCAGATTTCCAGCATCTGCAGTATTTTCTTTTTGTATAAATGTTGGAAATACTCAGCAGGTCAGGCAGCATCTGTGGAGAGCGAAAAACACCAGAGTTAACGTTTCAGGTCCAATTATCTTAAATCTGCGTTCTCTGGTCACCGACCCTCCTGCCAGTGGAAACGGTTCCTCCTTATTTATTCTATCAAAACCCTTCATGATTTTGAGCACTTCTAATCTCCCCTTAATCTTCTCTGCTCTAAGGAGAACAATCACAGCTTCTCTCGTCTCCACGCACAGCTCAATCAGTGCCTTCAGGAGGGGAAAAAAGTCCCCCAAAAAAAGAGTCCCACATTGCTTGCAAGGCAAAAGAGAAACAGAAAATATAAACAGAACATGTTGCAAACACTCAGCAGGTCAGGCAACATCTGTGGAGGGAGAAACAGAGTTAACGTTTCAGCTCGATGACCTTTCGTCAGAACTGGAAAATATTACAGATGGAACAGGTTTTAAGCAAATACAGAGGCAGGGAAAGGGGGGAGGGGAGATAAGAACAAAAGGGAAAGTCTGTGATCGGGTGGAAGGCAGGAGGGATTTAATGAACAGCAGAATCATTACCAGCACCTGCTGCCTGGAAAAAAATGGGGGCAGTGGTTATGATCTGAAACTGTTGAACTCGATGTTGAGTCCAGATAGCTGTAAAGTGCCTAATCGAAAGATGAGGGAGGTGCTGTTCCTCGAGCTCTTGAAGCTAACATTCAAGGAAATAATGCATAATTTGCAACAAACATATATTCTTCTAGGGCATAAAACCCCAAAAGGAAAAGTGATCCAACCATGGCTAACAGAAGAAATTAAAGCTAGTATTAAGTCAAAGGAGGAAGCTTATAAAGTTGCCAGAAAAAGCGGTCAGCCTGGGGATTGGGATCTTTTTAGAAATCAGCAAAGGGGGACCAAGAAATTGATTTAAAAAAAAAAGGGAAAATGGAATATGAGCACAAACTAGCGAAAAATATAAAAACGGATTGTAAAAGCTTCTATAGGTATGTGAGAAGGAAAAGACTGGCGAAGGTAAATGTAGGTCCTTTACAGTCAGAGACGGGAGAATTTATAATGTGGAATGAAGAAATGGCAGAGAAATTAAATAAATATTTTGTTTCTGTCTTCACGGATGAAGACACAAAAAACCTGCCAGAAATACGAGAAAACCAAGGGTGTGGCGAGAATGAGGAACTTCAAGAAATTATTAGTAAAAAAACAGTACTAGCAAAATTAATGGGACTAAATGTCGATAAATCCCAAGGACCGGATGACCTACATCCTAGGGTTTTGAAAGAGGTGGCCATTGGGATAGTGGACGCATTGGTTGTCATCTTCCAAAATTCTATAGATTCTGGAACAGTTCCTGCAGATTGGAGGATAGCAAATGTAACCCTGCTATTTAAGAAAGGAGGGAGAGAGAAAACGGGGAACTACAGACCTGTTAGCCTCACATCAGTAGTTGGGAAAATGCTGGAATCTATTATAAAGGATGCAATAACTGGGCACTCGGAAGCTAATAGTAAGATTGGGCAGAGTCAACATGGATTTATGAAAGGGAAATCCTGTTTGACAAACCTATTGGAGTTCTTTGAGGATGTAACTAATGGAGTAACAAAGGGGAACCGATAGATGTGGTGTATCTGGATTTTCAGAAGGCCTTCGATAAGGTCCCATGCAAGAGGTTGGTGAACAAAATTAAGGCACATGGAATTGGGAGTAATATACTAGCATGGATTGAGAATTAGTTAACAGTCAGAAAACAAAGAGTAGGGATAAACGGGTCTTTTTCAGGATGGCAGGCTGTGACTAGTGGGGTACCGTAAGGATCAGTGCTTGGGCCCCAGCTATTCACAATCTATATCAATGATTTGGATGAGGGGACTAAATGTAACATTTCCAAATTTGCTGATGATACAAAGCTAGGTGGCAGTGTCAGTTGCGAAGAGGATGTGAAGAGACTTCAAGGGGATCTCGACAGGCTCAGTAAGTGGATGAGAACATGGCAGATGAAATATAATGTGGATAAATGTGAAGTTATCCACTTTGGTAGAAAAAACAGAAAGGCAGAGTATTTCCTAAATGGTGAAAGATTGAGGAATGCAGATGCTCAAAGGGACCTGGGTGTCCCTGTACATTAGTCACTGAAAGTGAATGTGTTGGTGCAGCAAGCCATTAAGAAGACAAATGGTATGCTGGCCTTCATTACAAGAGGATTTGCGTACAGGAGTAAAGAAGTCTTACTCCAATTATATAGGGCCTTGGTGAGACCACACCTGGAGTACTGTGTACAATTTTGATCTCCTTACCTAAGGAAGGATATACTTGCCATAGAGGGAGTGCACCGAAGGTTCACGAGATTGATTCCTGGGATGGCGGGACTGTCGTATGAGAAGAGATTGAGTAAACTGGGCCTGTATTCTCTTGAATTCAGAAGAATGAGAGGGGATCTCATTGAAGCATACAAAATTAGTACAGGACTTGATAGGATGGATGCTGGGAGAATGTTTCCCTTGGCTGGGGAGTCTAGAACCAGGGGCTACAGCCTCAGGATAAAGGGTAGGCCATTCAGGACTGAGATGAGAAGAAATTTCTTCACACAGAGGGTGGTGAATCTTTGGAATTCTCTACCCCAGAGGGCTGTGGAAGCTCAGTCATTGGGTATATTCAAAACAGAAGTCGATAGATAGATAGATTTCTGACTAGTAAGGGCATCAAGGGATATGGCGATAGGATCGGTGAATGGAGTTGAGGCAGAAGATCAGCCATGATTTCATTGAATGGCGGAGCAGACTCGAAGGGCCGAATGGCCGACTCCTGCTCCTATTCCTTATGTTCTTATTTAGTATAGTCACTGTTGTAATGTGGGAAATGGGGCAGCCACTTCTGCGCACAGCAAGCTCCCACAAACAGCAATGTGATAATCTGTTTTAGTGATGTTAGTTGAGGGATAAATAACGGCCAGGACAATAGCGGGTTTGCAGCAATGTTTCCCCGTCATTTTTTTTTTTGGTCCGCGCAGCCCCTTTAACGGACGGTGTGGCCCATTCAAAAGTCCGCGCATGCGCGTATTTTCAACGCTGGACCCCTGGAGTGCTGCACAGCTTATAGGGGACATTGGTTCACAGTAATTCTTAATGCTTAAAAAAGTTTTGATATTTTCTGATATCCCCCCTACCGTCCCCCCCCCCCCCCCCCACCAACCCCCGGAAGGTGCCAGCTCTTCGCAATGGTTCCACGGTAGCCAGTAGTACTCCAGTAACTGCCCGAGTGCCATTCTGTACGTGTGAGTGCAGATGCTGAGCCAAAACATTGAACATTGGTCATTTTCGGCCAACACTCCTGTGGCCAGCTGTTGGCCAGCCGTTTGACTGTGGAGGACACCGCTTGACCCTGATCCCGCTCTCGCCAAACATTTGCACAAGGTGATGTTCCAGAATGGGGAGGGCTGGTCGCTGATTGTTTTTTGGCTGCCCCTCTCTCCAACCCTGGGTGCTAAGCCCAATTGTATTGCCCCAACTCTTGTTGCTTGCAAATGAAACCAGCACAGACTGGGAATCAGATCTGTGACCCTCATGGCTTGGCATAACCAACCACTGCATTTGCCATCCATACTCAGTCATTGGGTGAGCTTTGTGCTTTTCCATAATACATTACTTCTCTAGTTTCCTGCATATTTTTTTTTCAAAAAAAGTTCTTTTGTATCAGAAGCCAAATATAACAAAAAGAAAGCCTTTAGGATATGGACACTTAATTGAGTACCTTCCAGCTCAGTGTGAAGCAGGTTTCTTCTCGTCTGGAAGAAGAAAATCATTCAGTAAAACCAAAGGAATTTCAGTTTTTGGATCCAATGCAGAGGTGAATCGGCACCTTGTTTCTTTTATAGATTAGCATAGGAGCCAAATGAGGATTCAAATTTCCTGCTGGGATATTGGAGGAAAATAATTGATTGCACATAGAAAATTTGAATGTTGTCCGTCCCCAAGTTGGACAGATGTATCATGACGCGTTGAGGTTAGTGATACTGTTCTGTTAGAAATGCAGTACTTCTCTCGTTTCTTCATTTGTTAGAACCTTTCTTGTGTTGCCACAAGTAATCTTTTCCAACTCGCGGGTCAAGGACGTTGGAATAAGTCGTAATAAAATAAACTGTTGGGTAATGCTATTGGAATGGTTATGGACTCCCAAGCGATTCATCATTTGTAGGAAAAGACAGGTTAAAGTTTCAGTTCTTTTGCTACGACTCCGCACCCGAAACATTAATCTGTATTTTCTCTCTTCAGATGTTGTGGAGCTGCTGTTATGTCGAACATTCTGTTTGGATTTCAGATTTGCAGTACTTTTTTAACTCCTTCCAACCACTCTCCCGTCCTTTTTCTACTCTTCCCCACCTGAAGGTGGTACCTCATACTGGCATACAGTTCCACAATTGCTAGCAGCCCTTTGGGATCTGGAAGTGACCATTTCTTGTCTGAACCTAAACATTGAGTGTTGGTAATTTTGGCCACAAGAGGTAAAGAAAGAACAAACATGCATTTATATAGTGCCTTTCACATCCTCAGGCTATCACAAAGTATTTCAGTTTTTTTTATTCATTCATGCGATGTGGGCGTCGCTGGCAATGCCAGCATTTATTGCCCATCCCTAATTGCCCTTGAGAAGTTGGTTGTGAGCCGCCTTCTTGAACCGCTGCAGTCCCTGTGGTGAAGGTGCTTCCCACAGTGCTGTCAGGGAGGGAGTTCCGGACTTTGACCCAGCGACGATGAAGGAACGGTGATGTATTTCCAAGACAGGATGATGTGTGACTTGGAGGGGAAGTTGCAGGTGGTGGTGCTCCCATGCGCCTGCTGTCCTTGTCCTCTGGGTGGTAGAGGTCGCAGTTTGGGCACTGTGGTTCCATATGGTGCATTAACCACCAAAGCAGTTTTGGAAGTTATTTTAGGATTTTAACCAACAGTTACAACTTTGCAAACGTACAGAGAGCTGAACGGATCAAGACCAAAAGTGGGGCAGTCATGGGTTTGTTAGCAATACTCCATCTGAACCTTGGGGAGACTCATCACACCATTCTAATTCTTTCTAGATGAATTAATAGCGCAGATGGAAATGAACAGGTTTGATCTAATAGCCATTATGGAGACATGGTTGCAAAGTGGTTAAGGTTGGGAACTAAATATTCCAGGATACTTAACTTTTAGAAGTGATGGATAAAGACAGTAGAGAGGAAGGATCTTAGCTCTGAAAATCAAGAAGTAGAATCAGTTTGGGTGGAGCTAAGAAACAGCAAGGGGCAGAAAACATTGGTGGGAGTTGTTTATAGGTCCCCAAACAGTAGTTGTAATGTAGGGCAGAGTATAAATCAGGAAATTAGAGGAGCATGTAACAAGGGTAATACAGTGATCATAGGGGACTTTAATCTATATATAGACTGGGCAAACCAAATTTGCAGTAATAGTGTGGAGGACGAAATCATGGAATGTATGCAAGATAGTTTTCTAGATCAGTATGTTGAGGAACCAACTAGGGAACAGGCTATTTTAGATCTAGTATCGTGCAATGAGAAAGGGTTAATTAATAACCTTGCAGTAAAGGGGTCTTTAGGGAAGAGTGACCATAATATGATAGAATTTTATATTAAGTTCGAAAGTGATTTAGTTAAATCCGAAACTAGGGTCTTAAATCTAAACAAAGCAAACTACGTAGGTATGAGGGGCGGGTTGGCTAAGGTAGATTGGGAAACTACATTAAAAGGTATGATGGTAGAGAAGCAATGGCTAGCATTTAAAGAATTAATACATAATTTACAACAAATATACATTCACACAGAACACAGAAACCCCACAGTGCAGATAGAGGCCAATTCGGCCCATCGAGCCTGCACCGACACATATCCTACCCGATCCCCGTAACCCCTACACCAACACATATCCCACCCTATCCCTGTAACCCCACGTATTTAATCCCCCTAACACTAAGGGTCAATTTATCATAGCCAATCAACCTAACCCGCACATCTTTGGACTGTGGGAGGAAACCGGAGCACCCGGAGAAAACCCACGCAAACACGGGGAGAATGTGCAAACTCCACACAGACAGTCGCCCGAGGCCAGATTCGAACCCGGGTCTCTGGCGCTGTGAGGCAACAGTGCTAACCACTATGCCACCGTGCTGCCCATTCCTTTAAGGCACAAAAAAACCCACAGGAAAAGTGGTCCAACTGTGGCTAACAAGAGAAGGTAAAGATAGTATTAGATCAAAGGAAGAGACTTATAATGTTGCAAAAAGAGTAGTAAATCTAAAGATTGGGAGAATTTTAGAATTCAGCAAAGGAGGACCAAGAAATTGATAACAAAAGGGAAAATAGAGTATAAGAGTAAACTAGCGAGAGACATAAAAACAGACTGTAAAAGCTTCTATAGGTATGTAAAAAGGAAAAGATTAGCGAAAGTGAACGTGGGTCCCTTACAGGCTGAGACAGGAGGAATTATAATGGGGAATAAGTAAATGGAAGAGAAATTAAACAAATACTTTGTGTCTGTCTTCAGGGAAGAAGATGCAAAAAAACTTCCCAGAAATAGTGGAGAACCAAGGGTCTAGCGAGAATGAAGAACTGAAAGAAATTAGTATTAGTAAAGAAATAGTACTGGAGAAATTAATGGAACTGAAAGCTGATAAATTTCCTGGACTTGATAGCCTACATCCTAGGGTTGTGAAAGAGGTGGTTATAGAGATAGTGGATGCATTGGTTGTCATTTTCCAAAATTCCATAGATTCTGGAACGGTTTCCACGGATTGGAAGTTAGCAAATGCAACCCCACTATTTAAGAAAGGAGGGAGAGAGAAAACGGGGAACTACAGACCAGTTAGCCTGACACCAGCAGTAGGGAAAATGCTAGAATCTAATATTAAGGACGTGGTAACAGGGCACTTGGAAAATAAGAAGAAGATTGAGCAGAATCAACACTGATTTATGAAAGGGAAATCGTGTTTGACAAATCTGATAAGGGGGAACCAGTGGATGTGATGTATTTGGATTTTCAGAAGGCAAGGTGCCACACAAGAGGTTATTAAACAAACTTGGGGCTCATGGGATTGGAGGTAATATACTAGCATAGATTGAGGATTGGTTAACAGACAGGAAACAGAGAGTGGGAATAAGCGGGTCATTTTCGGGTTGGCAGGCTGTAACTAGTGTGGTACCGCAAGGATCAGTGCTTGGGCCTCAGCTATTCACAGTCTACATCAATGATTTGGATGAGGGGACCAAATGTAATATATCCAAGTTTGCTGATGATACAAAGCTAGGTGGGAATGTAAGTTCTGAGGAGGATACAAGGAGATATAGACAGGCTAAATGAGTGGGCAAGAATATGGCAAATGGAATATAATGTGGAGAAATGGGAAGTTATCCACTTTGGTAGGAAAAATAGAAAAGCAGAGTCTTTTTTAAATGGTGAGAGATTGGGAAATGTTGGTGTTCAGAGGGACCTGGGTGTCCTTGTACACAAATCACTGAAAGTTAACATGCAGGTACAGCAAGCAATTAGGAAAGTAAATGGTATGTTGGCCTTTATTACAATTGGATTTGAGTACAAGAATAAAGACGCCTTACTGCAATTATATAGGGCCCTGGTGAGACCACACCTGGAGTATTGTGCACAGTTTTGGTCTCCTTACCTAAGGAAGGATATACTTGCCGTAGAGGGAGTGCAATGAAGGTTCACCAGACTGGTTCCTGGTTTGGGGTATTGACCTATGAGGAGAGATTGAGTAGACTAGGCCTATATTCTCTAGAGTTTAGAAGAATGAGAGGTGATCTCATTGAGACATACTTACAGGGCTTGGCAGGGTAGATGCTGGGTGGATGCTTCCCCTGGCTGGGGAGTCTAGAACCAGGGGTCACAGTCTCAGAATAAGGGGTCGACCATTTAGGACTGAGATGAGGAGAAATTTCTTCACTCAGAGGGTGGTGAATCTCTGGAATTCTCTACCCCAGAAGGCTGTGGATGCTCAGTCATTGAGTATATTCAAGACAGAGATCGATAGATTTTTGGATATTAAGGGAATCGAGGGATATGGGGATAGTGCAGAAAAGTGGAGATGTGGTAGAAGATCAGCCATGATCTCATTAAATGGCGGAGCAGGCTCGATGAGCCGAATAGCCGACTCCTGCTCCTATTTCTTATGTTATGTTCTTTCAAACTTGCTGGTGCCTTGTACTACTCACGCTGGCCCCTCCCTAAAGGTGTCTATGTAAAAAAAATATTGCAAGCCAGTGATCTCATTTAGTAGGCTCGGATGCTTTTGCTATTACTTATTACTGTCATCGAAACTTTAATTAGATTAAATTGAAAGGTTAAACATAAATGCCTAAGTTTAAGTGATAATTTGCAATTGGTTACCAAAAAAAAAATGTGCTGTGTGTCACACTGTTTTGAAGAATTGCTATTGTTTTTACTTGTCTCCTGTAGCATTGCTCACAGTGAGTTAGAGGATGTGCTGTTGAACATATTATGGGTGTTACGCTGTGTAATGCACTAATTCTATTTTTTTCAGTCGCTTTCCTTGCTTTTAATTTATACATTCTCAACTCTTCAATTCTGATTCATAGAAACATAGAAGAAAGGAGCAGGAGTAGGCCATTCGGCCCCTCGAGCCTGTTCCGCCATTTAATGAGATCATGGCTGATCATCCAAATTCAGTACCCTGTCCCTGCTTTCTCCCCATATCCCTTGATCCCTTTAGCCTTAAGAAATATATCTGTTTTTATTTTATTTTTTAATTAAATATTAAAATTAACTGCTGTTTTACGTTGAGCCAATCGACAAAGTGTGACAGGAAGAAATTGTGATGCTCAGGAGCGCTCACTGTGTGTAAAACTTTAAATGTGTTATGTAGTTAATTACTGTCAGTAAGCATAGAAGCAGGAGCAGAACACTCATAGAAACATAGAAGATAGGAGCAGGAGTAGGCCATTCGGCCCCTCGAGCCTGCTCCGCCATTCAATGAGATCATGGCTGATCATCCAAACTCAGTACCCTGTCCCTGCCTTCTCCTCATACCCCTTGATCCCTTTAGCCTTAAGAAATATATCTAACTCCTTCTTGAATATATTTAATGAATTGGCCTTAACGGCCTTTTGTGGTAGAGAATTCCACAGGTTCACCACTCTCTGGGTGAAGAAATTCCTCCTCATCTCTGTCCTAAATGGCTTACCCCTTATCCTTAGACTGTGACCCCTGGTTCTAGACTCCCCCGGCCATCGGGAACACCCTTCCTGCATCTAGTCTGTCCAGCCCTGTCAGAATTTGATAAGTGTCAATGAGAGTACTCAGCCCCTCGAGCCTCTTCCTCCATTCAGTTAGATCACGGCAGATCTGCAGCTCAACTCCATTCACTGGCCTTTGCGCCTTCTTCCCTGATACCTTAGCCCAACAAAATCTCTCCACCTCGGTCTTGAATATTTCTATTGACCCAGCACCCACAGCCTCGTGGGGGAGACAGTTCTGGATTTCCTATCCTTAGTGTGGAAAAAGGGCTTCCCGATTTCACTCCAATGTGGCCCCCGCCTCTAATGTTAAGATTTCACCCTCCTTGTTCTGGATTCCCCACCGGAGGAAATAGTTTCTCTCTCTCTGCCTTATGGAATCCGTTTATCATTTTTTTTAAACGCCTCGATTAGCTCACCCCACAACCTTCTAAACTCACCAACAACAACTTGCATTTATAGAGCGCCGCTGACGTAGTCAACCGTCCCAAGGCGCTACGCAGGAGTGTTATCGACTACATTTGGCACTGACCCACACGAGATATCAAGGAATCCGAGCTTTCTCAACTCCAGAGCAACAGACTCAGATGGCGAGGCACTAGAGCAGGTTATTAACGTGGATATTATAAATAGGCTCAAGGCAACTCGATACATTGCTTGAAAGAAAGAGCTGAGGAATATGGTGAGAAGGCAGGGAGGTGGAGTTGAATTCTATCAAAAGGAACAGGCCTCTTCAACCAAGTGGCTGTTTTCAGTTTCTAAAAGCTCTTGTATTACAGTTGGGTTAGAGTTACCTTGTTGTTAAAAAAATAAAATCACGGTAAGATTCGTGCAACCACAGAAGTTAATTCATCCATCAACACTCATCATTTTTATGATTTTCACCATGCACTCAAGGACTTGGGTGAAATAGTCACCTAACTCTGTTGGCCGGGCACAATGGTTAAGACAAAAGCGTCTGCAGCCAGGCAGAAATGCGGCATATTGCACCTGTGCCAAGCTGTATGTGTTCTTCGTAGTCAGCAGAGTTGCAGTTTCAGAAGTACTGCGTGAATAGTGCGCTTGCTACATCTATTTTAGTTGGAGCAACAAATGGTTTTAATGATATGTTTGGTAAAGTTGCTTGGTGACTGTTTTTGCAGGCCTTTCTGTTCCATTATGTCGTTTGGCAAGTATTTACCTGTGATACAAACAAAGAGGATGACAGAGAATTGCATCAGTTTATTTTCAACACCTAAAAAGCTTTGTCTGCATGCACCATGCCCACACTTGGTTAAATTTTGTGTGTAGGGTAATGAGTCTCACCGGGGGATTTGTCTCTTGACTTACGATGTCAATTAAGCACTCTTATTTGTTTAGAGTGTCAGTGTCAGCTGTGGCTCAGTGGGCAGCAGTCTCTCTCTCTCTCTCTCACCTCTGAGTCAGAAGGTAGCGGGTTCAAGTCCCACTCCAGAGACTTGAACACAAAAATCTAGGCTGACGCTCCCAGTGCAGTGCTGAGGGAGTGCCGCGCTGTCTTTCAGATGAGGTGTTAAGCCGAGGCCCCGTCTGCCCCTCTCAGGTGGACGTAAAAGATCCCACGGCCACTATTTTGAAGAAGAGCAGGGGGAGTTCCCCCCGGTGTCCTGGCCAGTATTTATCCCTCAATCAAAATAACATTAAAAAAAAACAGATGATCTGGTCATTGTCACATTGCTGTTTGTGGGAGCTTGCTGTGCGCAAATTGGCTGCCACATTTCCAACATTACAAAAGTACTTCATTGGCTGTAAAGCGCTTTGGGATGCCCTGAGATTGTGAAAGGAGCTATAGAAATGCAAGTCTTTCTTTTTATAGAGAGGGCAAACAAAATTCAAAACTTAAAATGATTAAATCTAATTTGCATCTCTCCGTTACCGAATATTCAGCAAAAGTGCTTAATGTCATTAAAATGGTTCTGCTTAAAGAAACATGTTTAAATTCATGACTTTTATTTAGAATCTCCCTGTGAGCCTGAATAATGGTTACAGAACTTACTGACAGTTTTGTTTTCTGATTGTTACGAGTTCTCTTTTCTCTCTGATAAATACAAATGCAGCCACTGTAACCATTTAGAATATATTACAAAATAAAACTGAGTGCCAAAATTCAAAGTACGTCTTCATGTGTCACACATGTAATGCCGTATTTGCTAAATAAACAACGTTGCCATTTTTCAGCAATGTTGTTCGGATCTTGTTTTGATACTTGACCTAAAAAGCACAACTCCGGTTCTTCCACTGCTCCCTCAGAAAAGAAGCAGCAAAACATTTTTTTAAATGCCCCAGTAATCTTTCTCCAGGGTGGTCTCTTGCGCACCCCGGATATTCATCGCTCCACCATTGGCGGCCGTGCCTCCAGCTGCCTGGGCTCTAAGCCCTGGAATTCCCTCCCTAAACCTCTCCGCCTCTCTCCATGGAAGGAGTGCAGCGAAGATTCATAGAAACATAGAAACATAGAGATAGGAAGAGGAGTAGGCCATTCGGCCCTTCGAGCCTGCTCCGCCATTCAATGAGATCATGGCTGATCTTCGTCTGAGATCATAGCTGATCTTACCAGTTCAGTACCCCGTCCCCGCCTTTTCTCCGTAACCCTTAATCCCCTTAGCCTTCAGAAATATATCCAATTCTCTCTTGAAAATATTTATTGAATTAGCCTTCACAGCCCTCTGTGGCAGGGAATTCCACAGGCTCACCACTCTTTGAGTGAAGAAATTCTTCCTCATCTCTGTTTTAAATGATTTGCCCGCTATTTTTAGACTGTGGCCCCTGGTTCTGTGCTCCCCTGCCATTGGAAACATTCTCTCTGAATTCAGCCTGTCCAGGCCTGCCATAATTTTATATGTTTCGATGAGATCCCCTCTCAATCTTCTAAACTCCAGTGAGTACAAGCCCAAACTATTCAATCTCCCCTCGTAGGTCATTCCCGCCATTCCAGGTATCAGCCTGGTGAATCGCCGCTGCACTCTTTCCATGGCAAGAACATCCTTCCGCAGATGGGACGACCAAAACTGTACACAATACTCCAGATGCGGTCTCACCAGCACCTTGTACAGCTGTAGTAAGGTATCCCTATTCCTATACTCGAACCCCCTCGATATGAAGGCCAACATACCATTTGCCTTCTTAATCGCCTGTTGCACCTGCATGCTCTCCTTCAGTGACTGGTGCACAAGAACACCCAGGTCCCTCTGCACTTCCCCATCTCCCAATCTATTGCCATTTAGATAATAATCCACCCTCCTGTTTTTACCCCCAAAGTGGATAACCTCGCATTTATCCACATTATAGTGCATCTGCCACGTATCCGCCCATTCCCCCAACCTGTCCAAATCGCACTGTAGCCTCCTGACATCCTCATCAGAGCCCACCCCTCCTCCTAGTTTAGTGTCGTCAGCGAATTTGGAAATATTGCATCCAATTCCCTGATCCAGATCATTTATATATATTGTGAACAGCTGGGGTCCCAGGACAGATCCTTGCGGCACCCCGCTGGTCACTGCCTGCCACTCCGAAAACGAGCCGTTTATTCCAACTCTCTGTTTTCTATCCGCCAGCCAGTTCTCTATCCACGTTAATACTTTGCCCCCAATCCCATGAGCCTTAATTTTGCATGATAATCTTTTGTGTGGAACCTTATCGAAGGCTTTCTGGAAGTCAAGGTACACCACATCCACTGGCTCTCCCCCATCTATTTTACCAGTTACTTCCTCAAAAAATTCCAGCAGATTAGTCAAACACGATTTACCCTTTGTAAATCCATGTTGACTCTGTCCGATCCTTTCCCCATTTGTCAAGTGCTCCGCTATTTTATCCTTAATAATGGACTCTAGCATTCTGCCCACAACCGATGTAAGGCTTACTGGTCTATAATTCCCTGCTTTCTCTCTACCCCCCTTTTTAAATATTGGGGTAACATTAGCTACCCTCCAATCCACGGGTACTGTTCCCGAGTCAATGGAGTTCCGGAAGATGATCCTTAGAGCATCTGCTATCTCCAGGGCCACCTCCTTAAGCACCCTAGGATGTAGTTTATCAGGCCCCGGGGATTTGTCGGACTTCAGTCCCCTCAACTTACCCAACACCATATCCCTAGAGATACTAATTTCTGTCAGCTCCTCCCTCTCATTAGTCCCTATGTTTGTCGATATTCCTGGGAGGTTATTTGTGTCCTCCTTTGTGAATACAGAACCAAAGTATGAGTTTAATTGGTCTGCCATTTCCTTATTCTCCATTATATATTCTCCCGAATCGGACTGCAAGGGACCGACTTGGGATTTTAACAGTCTTTTCCTCCTGATATACCGATAAAAGCTTTTGCAGTCTGTCTTTATGTTTGCTGCAAGTTTACTTTCGTATTCTATTTTCGCCTTCCTGATTAATCCCTTTGTCCTCTTTTGCTGTATCCTGTACTGCCCCCAATCTTCCGGTCTGGTGCTTTTTTTTGCCAGTTGATATGCCCTTTTTTTTGATTTTATGCTGTCCCTAATTTCCCTCGTTATCCACGGTTGAGTCACCTTTTTAGGTTTATTTTTATGCCAAACCGGTATAAACATGTTCTGGAATTCTTCCATTCTATCTTTGAATGCTTGCCATTGTCTATCCACTGTCAATCCCCCCAGAAACACCACCCAATCAATCTTACCCAATTCCCGTCTCATACCCTCGTAATTCCCTTTATTTAAGTTCTGGACCTTAGTCTCTGATTCAATTTCCTCACTCTCCATCTCGACTGAGAGCTCGATCATATTATGATCGCTCTGACCCAAGGGGCCTCGTACAAGAAGATTGCTGATAAGTCCCTTCTCATTGCACAATACCCAGTCTAAAATGGCCTGATCTCGAGTCGGCTCCTCGACATATTGGTCCAGATAACCGTCCCGAAAACATTCCAGGAATTCACCAGGCTAATACCTGGGATGGCAGGAATGACGTATGAGGAGAGATTGGGTCGATTGGGCTTGTACTCGCTGGAGTTTAGAAGAATGAGAGGGGATCTACATAAGAACATAAGAAATAGGAGCAGGAGTAGGCCAATCGGCCCCTCGAACCTGCTCCGCCATCCAATAAGATCATGGCTGACCTGATCCTAACCGCCAATCCACTATCACAGAACCATCTCCTGAATCTAACAGAATTAGAGACACGAAATAGGAGCAGGATCAGGCTACATGGCCCCTGGGCCCGCTCCGCTACCCACAGGGCCATGTCCGATCCGAACCTAGACTAATGTCCAAATTCCTGCCCGCTCCCTGTAACCCTTAATTCCCTTTACTTCTAGGAAACTGTCTATTTCTGTTTTAAATTTATGTAATGATGTAGCTTCTACAGCTTTTTGGGGCAGCATATTCCATGGACCTACCACCCTCCTGAGTGAAGTAGTTCCTCCTCATCTCAGTTTTGAAAGAGCAGCCCCTTATTCTAAGACTATGCCCCCTAGTTCTAGTTTCACCCATCATCGGGAACATCCTCCCCGCACCCACCCGATCCAACCCCTTCACAATCTTATATGTTTCAATAAGATCGCCTCTCATTCTTCTGAATTCCAATGAGTAGAGTCCCAATCTACTCAACCTCTCCTCATATGTCCATCCCCTCATCCCTGGGATTAACCGAGTGAACCTTCTTTGTACTGACTTAAGAGCAAGTATGTCTTTTCTTAAGTATGGACACCAAAACTGTATGCTCATTGAAACTTATCAAATTCTAACAGAACTAGATGCAGGAAGGATGTTCCCGATGGTCGGGGAGTCCAGAACCAGGGGTCACAGTCTAAGGATATGGGGTAAGCCATTTAGGACAGAAATGAGGAGGAATTTCTTCACCCAGAGAGTGGTGAACCTGTGGAATTCTCTACCACAGAAGGCAATAGAGGCCAATTCATTAAATATATTCAAGAAGGAGTTAGATATATTTCTTAAGGCTAAAGGGATCAAGGGATATGGGGAGAAAGCAGGGACTGGGTACTGAATTTGGATGATCAGCCATGATTGCATTGAATGGCGGAGCAGGCTCGAGGGGCCGAATGGCCTACTCCTGCTCCTATCTTCTATGTTTCTATGTTAAGACGCTCCTTAAAACCGACCTCTTTGACCAACTTTTTGCACACCTCTCCTAATATCCCCTTATGCGGCTCCGTGTCAAATTCTGTCTGATCGCGCTCCTGTGAAGTGTCTTGGGACTTTGTACTATGTCAAAGGCGCTATATCAACGCAAGCTTTTGTTGTTGTAGAGTGATTAGCACTCTCATAAAAAGCGACACTAGCCTACTAAAATAAATTCTGTTACAGTTTATCAGTCAGTAAGTTGCACAATTGATTGCAGTCAGTGTAAGATTTTTCATGGTTTCCTGTAAGTCATCATGCTTATCTGCACATTCTGTTCAGTTTATCATTCAGCTGAGTGGTTCCTCCCGCCCAGTTTGTAAGTTTGTTTTCTTGGCCGTTGAATTGCAGCACTCTGTGGCTGACACGACAGATTAACCCTGTGCGCTACTTCTGTGGAACAAGAGACAGCAGGGAGGTTATGCTTCAACTGTAATAAACACTAGTTAGGCCGCAGCTAGAATACTGCGTGCAGTTCTGGTCACCACATCACAGGAAAGATGTGATTGCACTAGAGAGGGTGCAGAGGAGATTTACGAGGATGTTGTCAGGACTGGAGAATTTTAGCTATGAGGAAAGATTGGATAGGCTGGAGTTGTTTTCTTTGGAATAGAGGAGGCTGAGTGGAGACTTAATTGAGGTGTATAAAATTATGAGGGGCCTAGATAGACTGGATAGGAAGGTCCTATTTCCCCTAACAGAGGTCAATAGCCAGGGGGCTTAGATTTAAAGTAATTGGTAGGAGGTTTAGAGGGGAGTTGAGGAGAACTTTTTTCACCCAGAGGGTGGTGAGGGTCTGGAACTCACTGCCTGAAAGGGTGGTAGAGGCAGAAACCCTCATCACATTTAAAAAGTACTTGGATATGCACTTGAAGTGCCGTAACCTACAGGGCTACGGACCAAGAGCTGGAAAGTGGGATTAGGCTGGAGAGCTCTTTTTCGGCTGGAACAGACACGATGGGCCGAATGGCCTCCTTCTGTGCCGTAAATTTCTATGATTTCAAGGGGAAAATCTCATTGAGGTGTTCTGATCGCATCATAACCTGCCAGAGCGAAACTTGGGCAGTTTATGAAATTCAATGGAACCCGAAGATTAAATTATGGTTTGCAGTTCTGGTCGCCATATTATAAAAAGGATATAGAGGCACTGGCGAGGGTGCAGAGAAGATTTACAGGGATGATACCAGAAATGCGAGGGTATACATATCAGGAAAGGATGAACAGGCTGGGTCTCCTTTCTCTTGAAAAGAGAAGGCTGAGGGGTGACCTAATAGAGGTCTTTAAAATTATGAAAGGTTTTGATAGAGTGGATACAGAGAGAATGTTTCCACTTGTGGGGAAGAGCATAACTAGAGGCCATCAATATAAGATAGTCACCGAGAAATCCAATAGGGAATTCAGAAGAAACTTCTTTACCCAAAGAGTGGTGAGAATGTGGAACTCGCTACCACAGGGAGTGGTTGAAGCGAATAGTATAGATGCATTTAAGGGGAGGCTGGACAAGCATATGAGGGAGAAGGGAATCGAGGGTTATGCTGATAGATTTAGATGAGGAAAGACAGGAGGAGGCTCGAGTGGAGCATAAACGCCGGCATGGATTGGATGGGCCGAATGGCCTGTTTCTGTGCTGTATATCCGATGAAATCATTCAAACCTGGGCCACCAGAAGGTGATGCATTTCCCACCTTATCTAGATGCAGAACTGAGATGCTGCAGGCACTAGCTGAAAAGAATGGGAATGGACTCCCCATCTCTCTCCTTTATTGGTATAATAATTTCCAAATGCGGCAGTGCAACATTCTTAAAGGAATACCCTAAGCAATTTTGTTCATCGAATTCCACTAGCTCTCTACGGCTGGAGAATTGACTTCAAGAACCATGTTGTTGCTTTGAAATATCTTCATGGCCGCACTCCACCCTATCCGAGTACTCTTTTCCAGCCTTACGTCACCATGCATTCTTCCATTCCCCCTCCAGTGCTGGACTACGGCTCCATTGGCTTCTCTTTGGAATGCACAGAGATGTGAACTATTGCAATAATCCAGAGCTGTTGTGTGCTTCCAACTCTCGAGTCTGCAATTCTCTCTCTCTCTCTTTAATATAATCCCACGCTCGCTGCCCCTCTGAATAACTGAATGCCTGGAACCCGAACCGATCGTAACCTATTAACATGTTTCAAAATGTGTAACAACGGGGCAGTTTTCCTTCGTGCTGTGTGTGATGAAATCGTCGACCTGTTGCCAAGGTTCCTTTCTGCCCCACCTTTACCCTCGAAGGTCCTTCGACATGTGCTCATGCCATTGCATTCTGAGAAAATGGGATTGCAGTCGGCAAAAAGCGGTTCTGTTTATGAATCTTGGCTGGAATGAACGCGGCAGTTTGCTGAATTACTGCCAAATGGTTCTGCAATAACAGAAGTGCTTGTTATGTTCATAAAACTCTGCACTGTTCCTCAGTGCCCTTGCCCCAAAGGCATTTCCAAATGCATAACAGCAACTTTCTTAAAGGAATACCCTAAGCAATCTTGTTGATTGAATTCCACTGGCTCCCTTTGACCAGTAAGTTGACATCAATTCCATTGCTTTGACATATCTTCCTGGCCTTGCTCCACCCTACCTGGGTAATCTTTGTCAGCCTTGCTTCAGCAGGCATTCCTCAATCCCGTACCAGATTACGGATCTTTCCTCATCTCCAGTGGTCTTTCTTTCAGCCACTACATCCCTGCCTTCGAGCATTCCCTTCCAAAATCTTTTTGTTGGCCTTGTTGCTTCCCTCGTTAAAACCCCCCCGCCCCCCCCTCGCAGCAAATTCTCTTTGTTGTCTGTTGGCTCCCCTCTCCTTCCCACCCCTTTCATGTTTTCATCCTTTACTTCTGCTCCGTGTCCACTTTTTTCCCCGACCTAGTCAGACTTTCTGTTTTGCATGAGAAGACGATAGAAATGTAAATCGTCGTGAATCAAGGCACTTGTACCACTTGACAAGATTTTTAATTTTTTCAAGCGGTTCCCTTGAGGGCTCGGTTTCCAACCAAAGTCCGAGTCCCAAGAAACCTGCCGCTTGTGCTGGTATCGTGGTTTGCTCGTTCTAGTCAGTGAAGTAGGATTGGGGGGGTGGGGGGGCGCTTAAAGAGGAGACTCGACTCGGTCGGGCCTAGTTATCTACAAGTGAGGGGTGCAATGTCTGTGGAAAGAATTTATAAGAAGTGCCATGTAAGATGTGTATGTTCTGGATCATTCCATGTTGACTGTTTTTTGACTGACTCCAGAATAAAGTGGGGGAACGGTCTTTAAGATGCTCCTTAAAGACCAAGCTTTTGGTCGCCTGTCCTACTATCTCCTTGTGTGACTTGGTGTCAAATTCTGTTTGATAACGTTCCTGTGAAGCGCATTGGGACGTTTTACTGCGTTACAGGTGCGATATGAATACAAGTTGTTGTTGTTGTATGGTAACCAGCCATTACTTTTCCCAAATAGCTCTTCATTAAGAGTTTAATTTTTTAATTCATCCTTGAGATTTGGGCGTCACTGGCAAGGCCGGCATTTATTGCCCATTCATGCCATCTTTAGCGATTTGATATAACTGAGTGTCTTGCGAGACCACTTCAGAGGGCAGTTAAGAGTTCAATTCAATTCAATTTTATTTGTCATATATGCAGCAGACGTGTGTACTGCACAATGAAATGTTGATTTTTATGAGTCCTCCCAACATTGGAATAAATATGGCATAGTAATGATAAAAATACTAATAGAAATACAGTAATAATAAATAAAACAACAGTAATCTATATATATAAATCGGTCCTTCTGTCATTCTGTCATTCTGTCTGTCATCGCGTGTGCGTCTGGCGGGCTATGCGCTCGAAAGTTACAGGGCGTACCTACGCGCGCGTTACCTCCAAAGAAAGCTTACGCTTCCGAGACGGTTTTAAGCGTATTTACGTTTCGGCCGGGCTAAAATCGCGCCCGCGGTATCCCAAAAACCTTCAACATTCCGCTCATTAGCATCTCATTATCCGCTCATTAGCGACAGTGACCTCGAGGTCGACCAATCGTACGGCGGCTTGCTGCCGCGTGCGGCCGGGCCCTCCTACGGTCGAGTGACGGGCCGATTGACCAATCCTACGCTTTGGTGACCTGACGGTCGACCAATCGGTGCGTGTGTGGGCGGGCCTTATCGTTCTGAACCGAGGTGAGTCGCCGCCATCTTGCTTCCATTCTTTTTCCTGCTTTCTGCGTCTTTCTTTTCAAATATACATTTCCACTAAAATAAAATTGAATTTATTAAATTGTTTTTTAAAAAATCACTCATTTGTTAATATTTTCTCTAACCTGAACATTCTTTTTCCTACCTTTCCCCGTTTTTTTCTTAGGCCTCAAAGCCTGCGCCTTTCTTGCCCAGCCAGGCCCGAGCGAGGTGATTGCGCTTCTGCTAAGCTCCTCACGCCCCCCCCCCCCCCCACCGTGTCACGTTACCCAGGGCAACGGCGTCAGCCACGAGGGTCAGGGTGCGCGCGCAGCAGGAGCAGGTGAGACGCGGCGTCTCTGTTCCGCGCTCGGGGGGGGGGGGCGGGGCTCGGCCGCCGGCCGTCTCTCAGAGCCGCAATCGGCCTCGGCCGGGGGGGGGGGGCGGTGGCGGGGCTCGGCCGTCTCTCAGAGCCGCAATCGGGCTCGGCGGGGGGGGGGGTGGGGCTCGGCCGCCGGCCGTCTCTCAGAGCCGCAATCGGGCTCGGCCGGGGGGGGTGGGGGGGGGAACGGGGCTCAGAGCGGGGCTCGCGGTCTGGGCCCCCCCCCCTTGCCGCCCCGCCTCCCCCCCCGCCTTCCCTCCCGCCCCCCCTTCCCCCCCGCCCCCTTCCCCCCCGCCCCGCCCCCCTCCCTTCCCCCCCTCCCTTTCCCCCCGCCCCTTCCCCCCCCGCCCCCTTCCCCCCCCCGCCCCTTCCCCCCCGCCCCTTCCCCTCTTCCCCCCGCCCTTCCCTTCCCCCCTCCCTGCCTTCCCCCCCGCTCTCTTCCCCCCCCAGTCGCTATCTCTCTTCCCCCCAGTCGCTCTCTCTCTTCCCCCCCAGTCGCTCTCTCTCTTCCCCCCCCGTCGCTCTCTCTCTTCCCCCCAGTCGCTCTCTCTCTTTCCCCCCCCCCAGTCGCGCTCTCTCTCTCTCTCTCTTCTCCCCGCCCCCCCCCAGTCGCTCTCTCTCTCTCTCTTCCAACAACAACATGCCCTCGAAAAAGCCTCGGCACCGCCGGGCACTTCAGCAAGTAAATAATAAATTATTCGTTCATGAGTCTTATGGCCTGGGGGTAGAAGCTGTTTCGAAACCTGCTGGTACGCGACTGTATGCTTTGGTATCTCTTACCGGACGGGAGCAGGGCGAAGAGGTTGTGGCTGGGGTGGCTCGCGTCTTTGATGATTCTCAGGGCCTTCCCCCGGCACCTCTCGGGGTAGATATCCTGGACAGCAGGTCGTTTAATTCCTATAGTATGTTGTGCAGCTTTCACCACCATCTGTAGAGCCTTGCGGTCTGTGGCGGTGCAGTTGCCATACCAGGTAGTGATGCAGCCGGACAGGATACTGTCGATGGTGCACCGGTAGAAGTTGTTGAGAATCTGGGGGGCCATTCCAAATTTCTTCAGTCTCCTGAGGAAGAACAGGCGTTGGCATGCCTTCTTGGTTACGACGTCGATGTGATTGGACCACGTTAAGTCCTCCGTAATGAATACACCCAGGAATTTGAAGTTGCTAACCGTATTGGTGTGGGACTGGAGTCACAAATAGGCCAGAACTGGTAAAAGACGAACGGTTTTCTTCCCTAAAGGACATCGGTGAACCAGATGGAGTTTCATGACAATCCGACAGCTTCATGGTCACTTTTTACCGATGTCAGCTTTATTTCCAGATTTTTAAAATCTGAATGCAAATTCTCAAGCTGCCAATGTGGGATTTGCGTTCACTGGATTATCAGTCTCCAGGCCTCTGGATTCCAGTAACATAACCACTAATCTACCGTGCCCCCCAAGTGCGAGTTTCAACAGTGTGTCAGCAGGCTAGTCCACCAGGGGACTTCACAGCTGAACCTAACCTTCGGAACATAGGAACAGGAGGAGGCCATTCAGCCCCTCGTTCCTAGCCCGCCATTCAATGAGATCTTGGCTAAACTGTACCTCGACTCCACTTACCCGTCTTTGCTCTATATCCCGTGATGACCTTACCTATCGATCGAGCGAGGCCTAGGAAGTTTCAATTGACCCGACATCCTCAACTTTATGGGAGAGAGAGTTTCAGATTTCCACTACCCTTTGTGGAGAAGTAGTGTTTCCTGGTTTCACTCCTAGATGGCCGGGCTCTAAATTTAAGGTTGTGCCCCCTTGTTCTAGATTCCCACCACCAGAGGAAATCGCTTCTTTGTATATCCTGTCCCTTGTGAGGCTCTCAGACATGCACACTTGTACAGTCGCTGATGCTGAATAATCATTAGAAACAGGAACCCTACGTGATTTCTGATTCCAATTCCGCGACTTTGGGGACACTGAGCTCAGCTCTAGTGACTCTTGCTCTTGCCTCGGCTTCGCATCAATTAACTCAGCACAGAATGGGACCTGGACCCTGGGCCCTCCCTCTAAGCTGTCGGGGAAACTCCTGGCTGAGACTTGGAGAAAACATGCAGTTATTACTCCACCCCTTCTGAGTTACTTACGCCTTGAATGTGGTCCCATGGACTGCTGAATGAGACAATATCTGGCCCGAAGAGGTGGCATGCGTTTGACACAAGCCTGGCAATGCAGCCCTCTCTCTCTCTCCTCCCCCCTTTACTGGAAACAAGTTCTGAATGAGAACTTTGCCTTTTGTTTTTGAAGTGACCTTAAGTTTTCTGTTTGGAGCATGAACACATTGTGACTGGTAACGGTGCAGCTGTCATGGCTATGTAATCCAGTAACTAGAATGCTTTCTGTATTCTGTACTGATTCATAAATCCTTTATTGCACCAACCTTCCCAAAAAAAATATTGTATTTGAAAGCTGTGATAACTGGCAAGGAAAACTATCTTTTTAAAGTGGTTGGTTATATGTAGCAACTCCATGTTAGTAGTTATGGCACTAGTTAGAGGACTGAGATGAGGAGAAATATCTTCACTGAGGTAGATTATTTGGCTGGAGAAGATCGCTGAGTTGTTATGATCAGGAATGCACCGCTGTAACAGTTTTCCCTGGCTGGAGAGTCTAGAACTCTGGATCATAGCCTCAGGATAAGGGGTCGGCCATTTAGGACTGAGATGAGGAGAAATGTCTTCACTCAAAGGGTTGTGAATCTTTGGAATTCTCTACCCCAGAGAGCCGTGGCTGCTCAGTCGTTGAGTATATTCAAGGCTGAGATCACTAGATTTTTGGACATTAACGGAATCAAGGGATCAAATCATAGAATGGTTACAGCACGGAAGAAGGTCATTCGGCCCGTCGAGCCCGTGCCAACTCTCAACTAGTCCCACTCCCCTGCCCTTTCCCTGTAGCCCTGTAAATTTTGTTCCTTCAGATACTTATCAAACTCACTTTTGAAAGATAAGATCGAGTCTGCCTCCACCGCCCTTTCAGGCAGTGCATTCCAGATCATAATCGCTCGCTGTGTAGAAATGTATTTTTAACGTCGCCTTTGGTTCTTTTGCCAATCACCTTAAATCTGTGTCCTCTGGTTCTCGACCCTTCTGCCAATGGGAACAGTTTCTCTCTATCTACTCTGTCCAGACCCCTCATGATTTTGAACACCTCCATCAAATCTCCTCTCAATCTTCTCTGCTCCAAGGAGGACAACCCCAGTGTGATAAAAATGATAACTTCCGGGAAGTTATGTCATCACTTCCTGTGAACTATGAACTATGAACTGTGTACATACCTCACTTCCTGTCATATGTCACTTCCTGTTGGACTGGTATAAATACTGGTCTGTTCAGTATTGTAAGAGGCTTCTACCAGAGGCATGGTAAAGACCTCTCTTGTGTATATAGTGTGTTTATAAGTTACTTAAAGCTTACTTTAAAGTTACTTGATGGTAAGTCTCCTTTTTCTTACATCAATTTAAGTAACTTAGTATTTACACTGACAAATACTAGACCTTCAGACAAACTCGGAAGTTAAGGATCCAGGGAACCACCCATCATGGAGAGAATCCTTAGACCTATTCGTCTGGACTTGGACCCGAATACACCAGCAGCTGGCAGGGTATGGAAGCATTGGTATCGTACTTTTGAGAATTTTCTGGATGAATGTAAAGCGGATGCTCCTGCTAAATTGAAGATACTTGTCAATTATGTGACCCCAAAAGTGTTCGAATATGTTGATGAATGGGATAATTACGAAGAGGTGATTCGGGCACTTAAGAAACTGTATGCGAAGACCCCAAATGAGGTCTATGCTAGACATCTACTGGCCACAGCCCGACAAGGGCCAGGGGAATCAATTGACGAATTCCTGCAAGAACTTCGCAGGCTCAGCGTAGATTGTAACTTTCAGGCAGCCTCAGCTGAGCTGTACCGCCAAGAAATGATTCGTGATGCTTTCATCTGCGGGATTGCCTCTCCATTTATACGCCAGCGTCTACTAGAAAGTAAAACACTTGAGCTACAAAGAGCTTTTGACCTAGCTTGTTCACTGGATTTGGCAAAGAGAAATGCAGACCTCTATCAGCTGCCCAGATCTCGATCTGCTGCTGTAGCTGCAACCAGACAATTCAAGCGGTCTCAGGTGAACCCTATCATGGGGGAATCTAATTCTGATAATTCTGATGAAGAAGAGGAGGACGACCCCACTTTAGCAGCCTCTTGGCAATCTAGGAAGGAATGCTTCTTTTGTGGAGATGCTTTTCACCCTAGGAAAACCTGCCCTGCTCGCAATGCAATCTGCAGTTATGGTGGGAAAAAAGGACACTTTGCTAAAGTTTGCCTATCAAGGGCCTCTACGAGGGCCAATCCAGCTAAGGCCTACCGAACTGCCCCAATTAGGGCCTATCAAGATGCTCCAGCTAGGACCTATCAAGCTTCCTCTCGAGCTCTCTCCCGAAGAAGCACACCGAGAGTTTTAGCCACTCTCTGTGCAACGACACCAATTACAGCTGCTTGCCCACAGAACCTGTCTCATGCAGCCACAAAAATTTCAATTAAAGGGCATACCTTAGATGCCTTAATTGACTCAGGAAGTACTGATAGTTTCATTAAGGAACAGATTGTTGCGAAATTGAAACTACATGTCTTCCCATCGGACCAGGCAATTGCGATGGCCCAGTCATCACTTAATACCAGAATCTCCGGCTTTTGTGTTGTTGATATGACACTTCATGGTCGTATGTATCCCTCCACCCGACTTTCGGTGCTCAAGGACTTATGTAGTGATCTCCTCTTAGGACTGGACTTCCAAAAACAGCATAAGAAACTCACCATTGAGTTTGGTGGATCCAAACCCGGACTTACTATTTCTAATATACCGTCTAAATTACCATTTTGTGCATTATCAGCAGCTTCACTTGATGAACCCTCATTATTTGCCAGTATTCCGCCTCAATGCCAACCGATAATAACGAAATCGCGGCGCTTTAATCAGGAAGACCAATCTTTTATTGCGGCTGAAATCTCTCGACTTCTAGCAGAGGATATCATTGAACCATGTTCGTCGCCCTGGCGGGCTCAAGTCGTCATTGTCAAGAACCCTCTAAAACCTCACAAACAGCGACTATGCATCGATTATTCGCAAACCATCAATCAATATACCTACTTGGACGCCTACCCATTGCCACGCATTGATGATATGGTTAATAAACTGGCCGAATACAAAGTGTTCTCAACTTACGATTTAAAAAGTGCCTATCATCAGTTACCCTTGAAGGTCTCAGATAAGCAGTACACAGCCTTTGAGGCTAATGGACGGCTATACCAATTTCGTCGCCTCCCATTCGGGGTTACTAATGGAGTGGCTGTCTTTCAACGGGCAATGGATGGCCTGGTTAAGCAGGAAAACCTAAGGGACACTTTTCCCTATCTTGATAACATTACCATTGCAGGTCACGATCAACAGGAACACGACTCCAACCTCCAAAAATTTCGGGATGCCCTCCATCGCCGTAATTTGACCCTGAATGAATCCAAATCTGTTGAGTCGCAACCGACCATCAACATCCTTGGCTACTGCGTAGGCAATGGTATCATTAAGCCAGACCCAGAAAGACTTCGCCCGCTCCAAGAGCTCCCGTCACCTAAGAATCCGGCTTCTTTACGTCGGGCTCTCGGTCTGTTTGCATACTACGCTAAATGGATTCCTCATTTTTCGGACAAAATCCAACCCTTGCTGCATGCTAGATCATTTCCACTGGGAACAGCGGCTGTTGCAGCCTTTAACCTTCTCAAAAAACAGTTGGAGAAAGCGGCTCTTCACTCCATTGATGAGAATCTCCCTTTCGTGGTTGAATGTGATGCCTCGGAGGTGGCGATCTCGGCTACTCTGAATCAGGAAGGTCGTCCTGTAGCATTTATGTCCAGGACCTTACAAGGTGCCGAGCTACATTATCCTCCGGTTGAGAAAGAAGCCACAGCCATCATAGAGGCAGTACGGAAGTGGAACCATTTTCTAGCTCGCCAGCACTTTACATTGATCACGGACCAACGATCAGTCGCCTTCATGCTCGATAATCGAAAACGAACCAAAATTAAGAATAATAAAATACAACTTTGGAGGATGGAACTGGCCTCTTTTGGTTATACCATTCTCTATCGGCCTGGCAAGGAGAATGTGGCCCCGGACACCCTCACACGGGCATTCTGCTCCACTATGTCATCCTCCACTCTCATGGATGTCCACAATGGTTTGTGTCATCCTGGCGTTACGCGCATGCTACATTTCGTACGATCACGGAATCTCCCTTTTTCCACTGGAGATGTAAAGAAAATATGCTCAGAATGCCGGCTTTGTGCGGAATTAAAACCTCAGTTCTTCCGCCCCTCAGATGGTATACTCATACATGCAACCCAACCGATGCAACGACTTAGCATCGATTTTAAGGGCCCAGTGCCCTCTTCAACTCGGAACACATATTTGCTCACCATGATCGACGAATATTCACGTTTTCCGTTTGCCTTCCCCCTGCTCCAATATGCTGGCGTCCACAGTAATCTGCTGCCTTGAGCAGGTATTTTCTCTCTGTGGCATGCCGGCTTATATTCACTCAGATCGGGGTCCATCCTTTATGTCAAGGGAACTCAAGGACTACCTCTCAGAACGGGGAATTGCTACAAGCAAAACAACACCATACCATCCCATCGGAAATGGGCAGGTAGAGAGGTATAACGGTATCATCTGGAATTCCGTACGTCTCGCTTTAAGATCTCGGGGCCTACCAGACCAGCAATGGGAAACAGTGCTTCCGGATGCATTGCACTCTATACGGTCCCTGCTTTCTACAGCCACAAATACTACACCTCATGAGCGGTTCTTTGGATTCCAGTGTCGCTCATCTCATGGGACATCACTCCCGTCATGGCTAACTACTCCTGGACCTGTATTACTCCGAAGATACGTTCGGACGTCTAAAAATGACCCTCTTGTAGACGAGGTCGAACTAACCGATGCCATCCCCACCTATGCAAACATACGATATTCCGACGGCCGAGAATCTACCGTATCATTACGGGATCTGGCTCCCTGCCCACCAGGACCTAGTGGGACATCGGGTGATGGCATTTCACCAGGAAACTCTTGGGACCTATCGGGTACCCCTCTCCAGGATCCTGATCGGACACCAACTAGCTTGGTGCCGGTAGAACCCCGTGCTCAAGGTTGCGACCCTCCCAGTACCGCGCATGAAAGTACTGATCCGCCACAGACCAGCTCTGCACCTCCCTCTGAACAGAGGCAGTCCGACTTTGAACCTATTGGGGCTCGTACTCGAAGCCATGATCTCCCCGACCCTTCACAGGGCAATCCAGGCCACACAGACTCTGACCAATGGCCAACCGCATGTAAGCGGACCAGCGACCCTCTACGACGGGAATCCAAACGGGTGCGACTCTTCCTTGTTCGGCGGCTGCGGACCAAAAGGTAGACCACAGCCTCCTAATCCTGCAGGAGGGAAGAATGTGATAAAAATGATAACTTCCGGGAAGTTATGTCATCACTTCCTGTGAACTATGAACTATGAACTGTGTACATACCTCACTTCCTGTCATATGTCACTTCCTGTTGGACTGGTATAAATACTGGTCTGTTCAGTATTGTAAGAGGCTTCTACCAGAGGCATGGTAAAGACCTCTCTTGTGTATATAGTGTGTTTATAAGTTACTTAAAGCTTACTTTAAAGTTAATTGATGGTAAGTCTCCTTTTTCTTACATCACCCAGCTTCTCCAGTCTATCAACGTAACTGAAGTCCCTCATTCCTGGAATCATTCTCGTAAATCTTTTTTGCACCCTCCCTAAGGCCTTCACATCCTTCTGAAAGTGTGGTGCTCAGAATTGGACACAGTACTCCAATTGGGGCCGAACCAGTGTTTTATACAGGTTCATCATAATTTCCACACTTTTGTACTCTATGGGCAGGATTTTCATTGGGCCGTGGAGGCGGGATTGGAGGCGTGTGGGGGGTTAAAATCCCCAAATCGGGGGGCACGAACCCATCCCGCCCCCAACCCGCCTCTATGCCAGTTTCAAAGGAGGCGGGTACCCGACCCGCACTGGGACCCGCCTCCCCGAGGCGGGAAGGGGATTAGTGCCAATTAACTGCCAGTTAACAGGCAGTTTTTAGCCTAATCCCTATTTTTATTCCTGAAGTGTGGGATTCCCGACGGCTCCAAACCACGCCAAGTTAGCGAGGCGGGCCGTCGGGCTGAAGGGCTTGGAGGGGTCGAGATGTCCGGTGTTCAGGTGAGTGATGGGTGCATGAGTGCAGAGGTAAGTGTGTTTGGTGTGTTTAAAGTGTTTAAATAAGTTTTACTTACCTTTACTTACTAATGCAGCCTTCCTTCCTTCAGGTCTCGGGAGTCCCTCATCTCACTGGCACAGAAAGCAGAATGGCTGCGAGCTGTCAAAAATTGCAGCATTCAGCTTTCTGTTCTGGGGAGATCTCTAAATCGTCCTGAGAGGAAGGAATTAACTTGTAGTACAGATTGTCAGTGTTTGACAGCTTCAAAGAGCTGTGAAACGCTGATATTTCATCTGTCAAAAGGTCTTGACAGATGAAATGTCAATCTGTGACATCACCTGTTGCTGGGTGGCCCTTAATTGGCCTGCTGAGCCCGCTGGGCGGCTCAACAAGGTCAATCAAGTCAAAATCGCGTGGGTTGGCTACAACTCGATGGAGGCGGGGACTATAACCCCGAAAGTTGTAGTCCCGCCTCCTACCCACCTCCTCAATGAAAATCCAGCTCTATGCCTCTATTTATGAAGCCCAGGATCCCGTAAGCCTTTTTAACTGCATTCTCAACCTGCCCTGCCACCTTCAACGATTTGTACACATATACCCCCAGGTGTCTCTGTTCATGCACCCCCTTTAGGATTGTACCCTTCAGTTTATATTGCCTCTCCTCATTCTTTCTACCAAAATGTATCACCTTGCACTTTTCTGCATTAAATTTCATCTGCCACGTGTCCGCCCATTTCACCAGCCTGTCTATGTCTTCCTGAAGCCTATCACTATCCTCCTCACTGTTCACTATACTTCCAAGTTTTGTGTCATCTGCAAATTTTGAAATTGTGCCCTGTACACCCACATCCAAGTCATTAATATATATCAAGAAAAGCAGTGGTCCTAGAACCACGGTGCAGCACGGTGGCATAGTGGTTAGCACTGTTGCCTCACAGCGCCAGAGACCCGGGTTCGAATCCGGCCTTGGGCGACTGTCTGTGTGGAGTTTGCTCATTCTCCCCGTGTTTGCGTGGGTTTTCTCCGGGTGCTCCGGTTTCCTCCCACAGTCCAAAGATGTGCGGGTTAGGTTGATTGGCTATGATAAATTGACCCTTAGTGTTAGGGGGATTAAATAGGTGGGGTTACAGGGATAGGGTGGGATATGTGTTGGTGTTACGGGGATCGGGTGGGATATGTGTCGGTGCAGGCTCGATGGGCCGAAATGGCCTCTATCTGCACTGTGGGGTTTCTGTGATTCTGTGAACCGACCCCTGGGGAACACCACTGTATACCTTCCTCCAGTCTGAAAAACAACCGCTCACCACTACTCTCTGTTTCCTGTCACTTAGCCAATTTCATATCCATGCTGCCACTGCCCCTTTTATTCCATGGGCTTCAACTTTGCTGGCAAGCCTATTATGTGGCACTTTGTCGAATGCCTTTTGGAAATCCATGTACACTACGCCAACCGTATTACCCTCATCAACCCTCTCTGTTACCTCATCAAAAAACTCGATCAAGTTGGTTAAGCACGATTTGCCTTTAACAAATCTGTGCTGGCTTTCCTTAATTAATCCACACCTACCCTTGCAAGTGACTGTTAATTTTGTCCCTGATTACTGTGTCTAAAAGCTTCCCCACTACTGAAGTTAAACTGACTGGCCTGTAGTTGCTGGGTTTATCCTTGCACTCTTTTTTGAACAATATGGGGGATAGGGCAGGAAAGTGGAGTTGAGGTTGAAGATCAGCCATGATCTTATTCAACGGTGGAGCAGACTCGAAGGGCCATTTGATCTACTCCTGCTAGTCTGCTCACGAACGTGTGTGTGGTGTGTGTGTGTGTTTCATGTAAAGGCTTGGCGCGCACTTGTACCAGAAGACTACACAGACACTCCGTTAAGAAACACAAAGCCATGCAGCGAACACTCTGCAGGAAATGCTATGTCAACTTGTTATTTTTTAGAAACGGACTTTAGCCCAACTGATGCTGCAGTGTTAAGTTGATTGCACATTTGGCATTGTGACAAAGGTAGTTAAACTGATCGGAGACTTGGGGCCAGATTTTCAGTGTGCCGTGAGGTGGGCTTTTAGGCGTGCGGGGGGGGGGCAAAAATCCCAAATTTGGGGGTCCCGACACCATCCCGCCCAAAACCCTCCTCCACGTAAGCTTCAAGGGAGGCGGGTACCCGCACCGCACTGGGACCCACCGACCCGAGGTGGGAAGGGATTAGTGCCAATTAACTGCCTGTTAACAAGTAGTTAACAGGCAGTTTTTAGCCTAATCCCTATTTTGAAGGGTGTCATGTGGGATTCCCGACGGCTCCAAACCACGCCAGGTTGAAGGTGAGTGATGGGTGCACGAGTGCAACAGTAATTGTGTTTGGTGTGTCTAAAGTGTGTAAAGAAGTTTAAATTACTTGTACTTACCTTAACAGCCTTTCTTCCCCTAGGCGTCGGGAGTCCATCACTCAGCCGGCACTGAAAGCTGAATGGCTGCGAGCTTTCAAAAGTGAAAGCCTTCAGCTTTCAGTGCCGGTGACGGTTCTAACTGAGTCTGCGTAGAAGGACTCAGGTTAGAAGTCAGACTGTCAGTGTTTGACAGCTTCAAACATCTGTGAAACACTGATATTTCATCTGTCAAAAACTCTTGACAGATGAAATTTCAGCCTGTGACGTCACCTGTTGCCGGGTGGCCCTTAATTGGCCTGCGGGCTCAACAAGATCAATCAAGGGAAAATCGCATGGGTTGGCCGCATCTCGATGGAGGCGGGGCTAAAACCCGAAAGTTGTAGTCCTGCCTCCTTCCCGACTGCTGAATGAAAATCCAGCCCTTGATCTTCAAACCCACCACCTGGAGTTATACTGCAGACTGACCTTGCTGAGCCAGCGCCAAGCTGCAGCGAGAATAGGGGGCTCCCTCCTTGGACACAAATGTTGATGGCATACTCTTGTCTCGATCTGACTCTGTAATGTCCAAGAACCCCCGTCGAGTAAAGTGTCTCGTGCATTTAAACTAACTTCCTGTTTCTGAGCGTGCCTGTTAACCATCCTGATCTCCAACCGCCCCAAAAAATTCTCCTTTGCACTGATGTGACAAATGAAATGCCTTATTCTAATTGACTTTTACAGTAAGCTTTGTTGATACAGAATAATTACCCACTCATGTATGTAATGCAAACGGCTTGTATTGCAAGGGTATTTTCGAACCCAATGATGTGTAGTGCACACAAATTTCTGGGATCGCGGCTTTGCGGACTTTTCTTGTTGCATGCTCGGGAGATATTACTAATCACTGGACCAAACCTGCTTTTCTATTTTTTCTACCAAAGTGGATAACTTCACATTTCTCCACATTATATTCCATTTGCCATGTTCTTGCCCACTCACTTAGTCTGTCTATATCCCCTTGAAGCCTCTTTGCATCCTCCTCACAACTTAGATTCCCTAATAACTTTGTATCATCAGCAAACTTGGATATATTACATTTGATTCCCTCATCTAAATCATTGATGTAGATTGTGAATAGCTGAGGCCCAAGCACTGATCCTTGCGGTACCCACTAGCCACAGCCTGCCAACCCAAAAATGACCCGCTTATTCCCACTCTCTGTTTTATGTCCGTCAACTAATCCTCAATCCGTGCTATTATATTACCCCCAATCCCATGAGCCCTAATTTTGTTTAATAACCTCTTGTGTGGCACCTTATCAAATGCCTTCTGAAAATCCAAATACACCACATCCACTGGTTCCCCTTTATCTATTCTGCTAGTTACAACCTCAAAAAACTCTCAGATTTGTCAAACATGATTTCCCTTTCATAAATCCGTGTTGACTCTGCCCAATCCTATTATTATTTTCTAAGTGCCCTGTTACCACGTCCTTAATAACAGATTCTAGCATTTTCGGCGGGGGAGTGGGACTAGCTTCAGTGCTCTTGCAGAGAGCTGGCACGGGCTTGAAGGGCCAAATGGCCGCCTCCTGTGCTGTAACCATTCTGTGATTCTCCCAACTACTGATGTCAGGCTAACTGGTCTGTAGTTCCCCGTTTTCTCCCTGCTTTCTTAAATAGTGGGGTTACATTTGCTACCTTCCAATCTGCGGGAACCGTTCTAGAATCTATGGAATTTTGGAAGATGACAACCAATGCATCCACCATCTCTATAGCCACCTCTTTCACAACCCTAGGATGAGACCATCAGGTCCAGGGGATTTATCGGCTTTCAGTTCCATTAATTTCTCCAGTACTTTTTTTTTTACTAATACTAATTCCTTTCAGTTCCTCATTCTTGCTAAGCCCTTGGTTCTCCACTATTTCCAGGAAGTTTTTTGCGTCTTCGTCCGTGAAGGCAGACACAAAAAAGTGCCAGGGCTTCCATGGAGCTACCCATACGAGAGCCCTATCAATACACCGTGCATTGTGAAGGACCGTAGCTGGGTTGTGGGTTGTTGCTGTGTTGCGAGCAGCAACCATGACGATAAGTGACCCAACCCTTGTGGAGGCATTGGTGGTGGGGAGAGAGCGGGGGGAGACCCAATCTGGCTCCATGCTCGCAGGACCTCGAGCTGCAATGTTTTAAAAAAGAAAAAGACCTGCGCATCTTTATCAGCTAAAATGCTGCTTTATCCAGTTCTTTTTTTAAATTTGTTTATGGGATGTGGGTGTCGCTGGCAAGGCCAGCATTTATTGCCCATCCCTAATTGCCCTCGAGAAGGTGGTGGTGAGCCGCCGCCTTGAACCGCTGCAGTCCGTGTGGTGAAGGTGCTCCCACAGTGCTGTTAGGGAAGGAGTTGCAGGATTTTGACCCAGCGACGATGAAGGATCGGCGATATACTTCTACGTCAGGATGGTGTGTGACTTGGAGGTGGTGGTGTTCCCATGCGCCTGCTGCCCTTGTCCTTCTAGGTGGAAGAGGTTGTGGGTTTGGGAGGTGCTGCCGAAGAAGCCTTGGCGAGTTGCTGCAGTGCATCTTATAGATGGTACACACTGCAGCCACGGTGCGCCGGTGGTGGAGGGATTGTGAATGTTTAAGGTGGTGGATGGGGTGCCAATCAAGCGAGCTGCTTTGTCCTGGATGGTGGCGAGCTTCTTGAGTGTTGTTGGAGCTGCACTCATCCAGGCAAGTGGAGAGTATTCCATCACACTCCTTACTTGTGCCTTGTAGATGGAGTCTTGAGCCACTCCTTGTACACAGCTCCAGGGAGTGTCAGAATAAATTAGCAGATACAGGAATCTGATGTCTTTGCAGGTCCTCCTCCCAGTGTCCGCTTCGATAATTCTGTGACGACATGCAGTCAGTACTGGGCACCACTATCTGGGGTTTATCTGGTGTTCATCAGATGCATTTCTTTACAGCCACTTGATGAGGCTGGAGTTCAAACAGAGCCCCTTTCTTCATCAATATGTCCAAAGTTTGAGGGTCTTTAGTGAGCAATGGAATTCTAGACTTCAAAAGGAATGGGTTGGCACAGCCTGTGACTGTTCAGATAGGAGAGAAGATTTTTCCCAGAGCTTGCTGACGTGGCCCTAGCGGGACAGTGCAGCGGCTATCACGTTTACAGTGCAGTGTGCTTCGATCAGGCGCGCTTCTGTACATTGCCAGTATGGTGTACACGCGCAGACTTAAAATTGGGAAGACTCCCGAGAGTTGTCACCTTCGAGATTATTAATGGGAAGCTCGGATCCATGACGACCTGATGCAATCAGGAGAGATTTAAAAAAATTAAATTCGTTTTTATGGAATGTGGGTGTCGCTGGCAAGGCCGGCATTTATTGCCCATCCCTAATTGCCCTCGAGAAGGTGGTGGTGAGTCACCTTCTTGAAGCGCTGCAGTCCGTGTGGTGAAGGTGCTCCCACAGTGCTGTTAGGGAAGGAGTTCCAGGATTTTGACCTGATTTGATTGTCTTTATTAGTTGAATACTGAAGGAGTTTTATATTTTTTTTAAAAGTTTACCTTGAAGCAGCTTACTGGAATTCAGCAACCCTTCTGACTTGTGAAAAAGCAAAACTGCTCCAAGGAAGGTGAGCTGTAAAGACTGATGTAGAGGCCTATTGCATTTTTGGACTTCTACCTCGGATATTTTTCTTGTGCCCTATGCCACAGTCACTCCGATAATTGACCCCTTGCTCTCTGCGAGCTGGAGTACGTGTTAAATGTCGGATATCTGGGTGGCTGTCGCAAGCTCAGGGGTCGAATTGAAACCCTTGTGGCTGTTGAAGGGCCTGCTGGAAATATCACATTCTCCCCCGCCACACCCCATGTGCTCTCCTCGACTTGAGATGGCAGTGAAATGAACACTCTTATCAGATTACAAAAGCAAAATAATGCGGATGCTGGAAATCTGAAATAAAAACAGAAAACGCTGGAAATGCTCAGCAGGTCAGGCAGCATCTGTGGAGAGAGAGAAACACAGTGTTAACGTTTCAGGTCGATGACCTTTCGTCAGAACTGGAAAATTTAGAGATTTAACCGATTTTAAGCAAGTGCAGAGGCAGGGAAAGCTGGGGGGTGGGAGGGGAGGGAAGAATAAAAGGGACAGTCTGTGATAGGATGGAAGGCAGGAGAGATTATATGACAAAAGGGATGATGGTGCAAGGCAAAAGGGGATGGTAATGGGACAAGTAAAGAAACGAGAGATGGGTCTAGAAGAGGTGTAGATTGTAGAAGAGGTATAGATTGTAGGCAACAAACAGATTTTTTTGACAATAAGTGTCTAGGTGAACGACAGTAAAGATAAAGCAGCAGCAGATTTACAGTAATGCATTGTAGCAACTCCACCTCCGAATATAGAACATTAACAGTCGGACCTCCTGCACCGAAACCCACAGTAAAACTGGACCAGGAACAAGGTGCCTGACCATAATTTTTTGAGAGGGTTCACTGCTTACCTGTCATGGCTTCTACCCAAGATATGTTCCCAAGCTGCTTTTGAAGTTTAACAAGATCAAATCTATATTTTCCGTGATTGCATTCGGCTGACTGACACCAAGAAAACGCTGAGGCTGATCTTCCTCGAAACAGTCTCCCGAGACAGTTGCTCGGGGAGCTGCCCAAATGTAATAGTTTGCCAGTCTAATGGCTAACTGAAAATATTTGCAAATTTTCCCCCCAATCACACAGACAGGATGTGCCACTGCGCATTTAATGATATTGGCACCTGATTATAACAGCACATCTTTCCACCCTGAACAAGACAAGCAGGTAAATTTAAGGTGCACATATATTAATCCCTCCCCGATACTTGCAGCAGGTCTGTTCCTAGCTATCAAACTACAGTAACTGGGTTATTTTCTTTAATTGTCTCTGTCTCTGCCTCAGCCCAGACTCGACTATTCCAATTCTCTAATACAAAAAGAAAATACAGGAAACTTTCGATTTACCGGCACCTAAATAACCGGAAATTTCGGTTAACCGGCAAAATTCAGGAGTAGGTTCAGGTAACTTTTATTACTTGCCTTCCTCCATTTGTTGCTGTGCAAGGGTGTGGCTGCAGCTGCTGCTAAGCTACAGAGACGCTTGCAACTTGTGGCCATTGTTCTGAAGCTGTTGCTAAGCAACAGGGTTTGTTGCTTTATACGGAGTTCTCAGCTCTCCATATCTTTTACTATAGCTTTCGGTTATCCAGAATTTTTGATGAACCGGCACCACGTCGGTCCCGTCAGTGCCGGATTAAAAAAAAGTATCCTGTACTGCAGATGCTGGAAATCTGAAATAAAAACAGAAAATGCTAGAAATACTCAGCAGGTCAGGCAGCATCTGTGAAGAGAGAATGAAGAGAGAAACTGAGTTAACGTTTCAGGTCGATGACCTTTCGTCAGAACAGATGAGTATCTCCAGCATTTTCTGTTTTTATTCCAATTCTCTACTGGCCTCTCACGTTCCACATTCCATAAACTTGAACTTATCCAAAACTCGGCTGCCCGTGTTCTAACTCGCACCAAGTCCTGTTCACCCATTACCCCCATGCGCTCGCTGACCTACATTGGCTCCCGATGCAGCAATCGTGTGTCAAACATGGGTCTCTTCATTTAAATCATTGCCGATGCATTTGTAAAAAAATGTCTATATTTTCCATAAATACCAAGGGTTCATGCAGCAATAAGCTGGGTTTGTTTGGGACTGATTGAAACAAATATTGTACTTGTGTCTTGACAGGAAAGGTAGATCGTGGCATATCACTCCTCTGTGTTTAATTAGGCTGCTGTGACGATGCTTATCAATAAAGCTCCAGGATATAAACTTCATAGATTTTGGCAGGTGCTAATTTGGTCGACTCCCTGATTTAGCCATGCAAAAAGTTCTAGTCTTGCTCTTTATAAAAAAAAATCTATCCATGGAAGTGAATAATACTCTTGTGTTTCATAAGTAATTCTACAGTTTTGAGGTCCTGGGAGCAAACAAGTAGGACGACAGACTCTTGATTTCAACAGTGTGCGCGCAGGGCAAGGAAGAGTAAATAAGATGGCACATTTAGAACTTAGAGAAAGGTTCATCTGACCAGTGACTGTAGCAGTGTTGACAAAACGTATGAGTAGACGGATTGACAGGGTAGATGCTGAGAGGTTGTTTCCCCTGGCTGGGGAGTCTCGAACCAGGGGGCATAGTCTCAGGATAGGGGGTCGGCCATTTAAGACTGAGATGAGGAGGAATTTCTTCACTGAGGGTTGTGAATCTTTGGAATTCTCTGCCCCAGAAGGCCGTGGATGCTCAGTCGTTGAGTATATTCAAGGCTGAGATAGATTTTTGGATTCTAGGGGAATCGAGGGATATGGGGATCGGGCGGGAAAGTGGAGGTGAGGTCAAAGATCAGCCATGATCTTATTGAATGGCGGAGCAGGCTCGAGGGGCCATATGGTCTACTCCTGCTCCTAATTCTTACGTTCTTATTTTATGTTCTTATGAGAGGATGTGGCTGAGAAAGTGAGGTTGGAAGCTGAAGGTCAGAGAAGAATTTCCCATCAGAGAAGCTGCTGCTTGTATCCTGTCCAGGAGCACAGGGAAGACTCCTCTTTACAAGAATATTTCCTGATACGAGAGCCGTATTCAAGTCTTCATGACCTTGGAATTTATTGATCCTTGGTCCTGTTTTAACAGTTATTGCACGTGTTAAAAATGTATTTAAAAAAAAAAAACTACCCTCTTTACCTACGGCTGTGTGTATGTGAATGCCGGGGAAAACTAGTGTTCAGGATGAGAGCGAGGGGTGAAGACAAGAGGGAATGAGGGAGGGAGAAGGGGAGGACAGCAGGGAGGGACCGAGAGGGGAGGGAATGAGGGAGGGAGAAGGGGAGGACAGCAGGGAGTGACCGAGGGGGGAGGGCGGGAGGGAATGAGGGAGGGAGAAGGGGAGGACAGCAGGGAGGGACCGAGAGGGGCGGGAGGGAATGAGGGAGGGAGAAGGGGAGGACAGCAGGGAGTGACCGAGGGGGGAGGGCAGGAGGGAATGAGGGAGGGAGAAGGGGAGGACAGCAGGGAGTGACCGAGGGGGTAGGGCGGGAGGGAATGAGGGAGGGAGAAGGGGAGGACAGCAGGGAGGGACCGAGGGGGGAGGACAGGAGTGAGGGAGGAGGAGGGAGGGTAGCGAGTGGGAGGGGAAGAGGACATAGAAAATTAGTAGTACTTTAATGATTAGGTGAGGCTGAATTTGGGTTTTAAAAGCCTGAAGACTGTGATATTAATTAGGAGACAGAAATCTGCAGTTAATGAGGTGCTGGGAAAGAATGAGTTTGAATAGGAGATGGGGCAATGAATTTTCATTTCTTATGGGCTGGGTACAAATCTGTATTTGTTTTGAGGCACGATGGCTAAGCAGGCGGGCAATTGAATTTTATTTTTGATTGTGATTTTAATAAGAACTCCTGTTTCAGAGGTGGGGTGTGAAGGAAGTCTTGTCCCTTCAGCCACCTATTAAAAATGGGAATACAGGAATCCCGCCCCAACCGTGGTTTTGCCATACGCGGATTTCAAGTAGACACGGTTTCCTCTTTGCGACAACTTTTTCCACCTGCGGCAATGAATTTTGCGTATATGCGGTTTTAAATTTAGGATTAAGGTAAATAACATGATTTTATTGCTTTTATATTTTTTATTGTGTTATTTGAACATTTACACTGTATTTGCCAACCACGATTTTACTAACCACGGGGATTTCCAGGGACGTATCCCCCGCGGTTGGGGAGGGATTACTGTATTGTAATAATACCTGCGCCTCAATGAAAGGCCCAATGTTGGGCGAACAGCATTAGTTACATCCGTTCCTGCTGGTGTTTTAATTTTATAAAAGTATTTACTCCAGTTAAAGATATTATTGGCTTCCAGACCAGTATCTAATTTATTTATTTAAAACCATGCTATTTTCTTCCAATATACTTGGGATTTCCAGCTAGGCTAAATCACGGTGGGCTGCAAAAGGCCTGACGTGTAACTGCATTCCCGTGGAGAGTTTTTTTGTTGTTGCTGCAATATTGTGTGTGCCTTATATAAAGTTTTTGAAAAAGTTTTCATGAGGAAGTTGCTTTGTTGCATGCTTGCCACGGTTTGTCAGTTTGTGCTATAATGGTAAAGGTGCAAGTCACAAGTGCCTTAAGTAAATCTCTATTTGGGGAAGTACGAAAATAGCAGGTCCAGAATGACGCCAGGGCTTAAAGGGTTAAAGTATGACGTCAGGTTGCATATATTTGGCTTGTATTGAGTTTAGAGAGATGATCTGACCGAGGTGTTTAAAATGATAAAGGGATTCGATAGGTTAGATAGAGAGAAACTATTTCCTCTGGTCGGGGGGAGTCCAGAACAAGGCGGCTTAACCTTAAAATTAGAGCCAGGCCGTTCAGGGGTGATGTCAGCAAACATTTTTCACACAAAGGGTACTGGAAATCTGGAACTCTCTCCCCCGCAAGAGGCTATGGATGTTGGGACAGTTGGAGCTTTCGAGACCGAGGTGGATAGATTGTTGTTAGATAAGGGAATCAAGGGATTTAGAGCAAAGGGGGATAAATGCAGTTGAGGTTCAGATTCGCCACGATCTAATTGAATGGCGGAGATAGGCTCGAGGGGCTGAACGGCCTGCTCCTGTTCCTGTGTAACTGTGCATCTGCGTCTCACTGGGGCTGTCATTGTCTACAATCCAATCCTGTTAATTGGGATGTTTGTGGTGGGGAGGAAGCAGTTAATTGATCATTTATTGGGCTGCAAACAGGATACTGGGAGTCAGTTGGTACCAAATAGTGTTTGTACTTAACTGAAGTCAACTGTACCATGGGAAAAAATTTAAAAAAAACACCCCTCCACCCTCTTGTAGAGTATCAAAGTGTTACTTATATAAGATCAACATGTTCTTTACCAAGCATCTACAAACCTTTTGTTATTTCTTATCAGTTGCTCTGCGGCATTGCAAACTTTTTAAGGGTTACTGTTTAGGGAAATTCTACCGAGTTCACAAAACTGCAAACATGCCTCGCCGCGTCACAGCATGACTCATACAATTGTAGCTTTAAGTTCCTCGAAGTCCACATCACGGAAGACCTCTCAACACCTCCTCTCTGGTGAAGAAGGCCCAGCAGCGCCTATATTTCCTAAGGAGGCTGAAGGGATGTAATCTGTCACCCCTGATCCTCTCTAACTTTAACTTTTACCGCTGCACTATAGAGAGCATCCTGACAAACTGTATCACAGTATGGTATGGCAGCTGTAGCCACTATGACCGGAAAGCCCTGCAGCGGGTAGTCAAAACTGCCCAACGCATTACCGGCACCCGGCTACCGACCATAGAGCACATATACCAGAAACGCTGTCTACGGAGGTCACGGTCCATCATCAAAGACCCTACCCACCCCAGCCACAGTCTGTTTGCCCTCCTGCCATCTGGGAGACGCTACAGATGCATTCGCACCCGTACGACCAGATTTAGGAACAGCTTCTTTCCCAGGGCTGTCATCCTACTGAACTCCACAAATAAACTCTAAAGCCTGCACATCTGCCAATGCACTTTATTATGGTTATATTTATGTTAATATACTACAAGCCAAATGTATGTTGAATGTTTAAATGTCTTAATCCAAATGTACACTCTCGGGAGCCGCAAGCCTACATTTCGTTGTACTGCACTTGTGCACTAACAATGACAATAAAAGTTGATTTGATTTGATTGATTTGATTTGATTTGTGCAGCACAGAAGGCCGCCATTTGGCCCGTCATGCCTGTGCCAGCTCTCTGAAAGAGCTATCCAATTAGTCCCTCTCCCCTCGCTCTTTCCCTATCGCCCTGCGAATAGTTCCTTTTTAAGACTTGTTTGCAATGTGTACAGTGTGTGGATGGCATGTACGAGGACTGGAGAGAGGAGTGTTGGGAAAGTCTGTTGATTGCAGCCTTTGTGGTAGTGTTCGATTAAACCCTGCACTAGACAGGCATGTTTTTGTGGTTTGTTAGGCAAGCTGGCATGTCTCCTAACAGGGAAGGAAGCACAGCTACTGGATAGAGAGGAACAAACTGATGCGACTGTAATCCAAGTATGTAGTCACTGTCTGCTGCCGCGGTCGATGAACTTTGAAACTTAAAGCAGTCACAATTCACAAGTCTTTCTTTTAAAGCAGTTTTTATATTCCAAACTCAATTTTTTTTTTCCAAGAGCAAGTTTTGCGCCACTGGGATCTTTTTATTAAAAACAAAAGGTGCAAACAGCTGATTCATTTGATGTTTGACCATCTTGCTTTCTCACTTGCTTGAATATTATTCTGAGAAGCAGGGAGGGGTTACTGTCTCTGCTAGTGTGAGGAAATTGAATTTTCGCATGGCCCTTTTCATAGAATCATACAATAGTACATTCGGCCCATCGAGTCTGCGCCGGCTCTTTCGAAGAGCAATCCAGTCAGTCCCACTCCCCCGCTCTTTCCCCATATCCCTGCAATTTTGTCTCCTTCAAGTATTTATCCAATTCCCTTTTGAAGGCTACTATTGAATCTGTATCCACCGCCCTACCAGGCAGCACATTCCAAATCCTAACCACTCGTTGTGTAAAAACGTTTTTCCTCATGTCGCCTCTGGTTCTTTTGCCAATCACCTTAAATCTGGGCCCTCTGGTTATCGACCCTTCAGCCATTGGAAACAGTTTCTCTTTATTTACTCGATCCAAACCCTTCATGATTTTGAACACCTCTATCAAATCTCCTCTTGGCCTTCTCTGCTCCAAGGAGAACAACCCCAGCTTCTCTAGTCTATCCACTGGAACCATTCTAGTAAATCTCTTCTGTACCCTCGCCAAAGCCTTCACTTCAAGTGCGGTGCCCAGAATTGGACGCAATACTCCAGCTAGGGCTGAACTAGTGTTTTATATAGGGGAAGCATAACTTCCTGGCTTTTGTACTCTATGGGCAGGATTTTCATTGAGGAGGCGGATAGGAGGCGGGACTACAACTTTTTGGGTTGTAGTCCCGTCTCCATCGAGTTCTAGCCAACTCACGCGATTTTGACTTGATTGACCTTGTTGAGCCCGCCCAGCAGGCTCAGCAGGCCAATTAAGGGCCACCCGGCAACCGGTGAAGTCACAAATTGATATTTCATCTGTCAAGAGCTTTTGACAGATGAAATATCAGCGTTTCACAGCTGTTTGAAGCTGTCAAACACTGACAATCTGTACTCCAAGTTAATTCCTTCCTCTCAGAATGATTTAGAGATCTCTCCGGAACAGAAAGCTGAATGCTGGAACTTTTGACAGCTGGCGGCCATTCTGCTTTCTGTGCCGGTGAGATGAGGGACTCCCGAGACCTGAAGGAAGGAAGGCTGTAAAGGTAAGTAAAACTTCTTTAAACACTTTACACACACCAAACACACTTACCTCTGCACTCATGCACCCATCACTCACCTGAACACCGGACATCTGGACCCCTCTAAGCCCGACGGCCCGCCTCGCTAACTTGGCGTGGTTTGGAGCCGTCGGGAATCCCACACTTCAAGAATGAAAATAGGGATTAGGCTAAAAACTGCCTGTTAACTACCTGTTAACAGATTGTTAATTGGCACGAACCCCCTTCCCGTCTCGGGGAGGCGGGTCCCAGTGCGGGTTGGGTACCCGCCTCCTTTGAAACTGGCATGGGGGCGGGATGGGTTCGTGGTCCCCCCCCCCCCCCCCCCCCCCCAATTTCGGGATTTTAACCCCACACATGCCTCCAATCCCGCCTCCACGGCCCAATGAAAATCCTGCCCTGTGCCTCTATTTAGAAAGCCCAGGATCCCAGATGCTTTATTATCTGCTTTGTTAACCTGTCCTGCCACCTTCAACGATTTGTGCACCAACACCCCCAGGTCACTCTCTTGTATCCCCTTTAAAATTGTACCGTTTAGCTTGTATTGTCGCTCCCTGATATGTGTTTCTTAAAAATCTGCAGCTGGCAGTAAATGCGTGGTTCTGTCCTACCTGGCTTTGTTTTAGCCTGGTACCTGATGCAGAATGGCACAGGACAGTGTAATGTAAAGGAGAGTGTGGTATCTACGGCAACCAATGCAGCAACTTAAAAACATCTATAGAGTTAAAATGACAATTGGTGAAAAAGGTTTGCGTCTCTGTCAATGTTAAAAGGGAGAAACATTTAACAGAAACCTGTTCTGTGGACTTATTTCAGTGATGTGCCAAATGCTAATATTTTTACTCTGACCTTGACAGTCTAGAAAGGGACAGTATTTCCTATTTTTAAATGGGTGAAAATCGCATTGAATCCAGCCAAGTATGCGTCTTGTGCAACAAATTGTAGGTCGAGAGCAGGCCACTGGTTACATGACCCACTGACCAACAGGATCTGACCAAGTCGTGCATCTTTCATCCCGCTTGCTGCTGCTGTCAATCCCGCTGTTGCCACTGGTCCCACTCTGCATCTAGGTCTAAGGCTGTGGTTCCCATTCCCTATCCAGCTACAGGTCCACTCTACTTCATTGGCTGTAAAGTGCTTTGGGGCGAACTGTCTGATGTAATAAAACTCACTACACACTTGGTTTGAGTATAAAGCAAGGCTTTAATCAACTTGTTTCAGAACATGGAGGTCTAGTTGTATTTCACTAGTTCCTTGTCTTACAAAATGTCCCTGGCAAGCTGGGGCCCACGCCTGTGTATTTATACTCCTTGGACGACGCCACCAGCTGGCCGTCCAGCGTTATTTCACAAGTAGTTTCTTGATGAATGATGAGATTTATAACACTGACGTCGTGAAAGGCACTATAGAAATGCAAGTTTACAACTGAGGGGTTGTAACTATTAGGAAAGACTGAGCCGGCTGGGGCTCTTTTCTCTTTTTAAAAAAAAAAGAGAGAGATAGCTGAGGGGTGACCTGATAGAGGTCTTAAAAAAGTTATGAAAGTGTTTGATAGGGTAGACGTAGAGAAGATGTTTCCACCTATGGGGGAGGCCAGAATTAAGGGCCATAAATACAAGGTAGTCACTACAGGAAACTTTCTGGTATCCGGCACTGACGGGACCGAGCTGGCGCCGTACCATCAAAACTGCCGTAGAAACCAGCGCTAATGTTAAAACATACGGAGCTTTTGAGCTCCGTGTGAATCAACAAACCCTGTTGCTTAGCAACAGCTTCAAAACAGTCGGCCGCAGCTTGAAAGCATCTCTGTAGCTAAGCAACAGCTTCAGCTAGACCTTGCAGAGCCTGACTGGAAAAAAAAAAGCAACGAGAAGTAAAAAAAATTTATCGGAAACGGCTCCTGACTTTTGCCGGTAGATAGAGCTTTCCGGACATTTAACCTCCGGTTAAACGAAAGTTTCCTGTAATAAATCCAATAGGGAATTCAGGAGAAACTTCTTTACCCAGAGAGCGGTTAGAATGTAGAACTCGCTACCACAGGGCGTAGTTGAGATGAATAGTATAGATGCATTCAAGGGGAAGCTAGAGAAATACACGAGGGGGGAAAGGAATCGAGGGATATGCTGATAGGGTTAGAGGAAGTAGGGTGGAAGGAGGTTCATGTGGAGCACAAACACCGGCACGGACCAGTTGGGTCGAATGGCCTGTTTCTGTGCTGTAAATTCTATGCAAGTCTTTCTTTCACTTCCCACTCCCAGTCCTGTGTGTGTTCTGAACTGACTGCTATGCCTTAGAGGCTTGCAGGGTGGACAGTACACTCACAGGACTGGCACAAAACCATGGAGACCAAACTGTTGGGAATTCAGCCAACGATATCTTGATTTTGGATTTGTTTTGGTATTTTTTTTTAAATGTATCTGCTGGTGCTGTTAAAAATAGGCACGGGGCATATCTTTATGATGGGTTTGTTAGAGTTCACGTTCACCTTCACATCTGAAATTTACCCTGATTTAGAGAATCATCAGGTGAACTCAACTTGGCCGCTATTTTCCTACTGCCTGGTGCCCAGTTATGTGCAGTACTGGTCGATGTTTATCTTTAGATCTAATAATGAACACAATCAGGACCTGTCTGTTGTATGCAGGCTCCATTGTGACCTTAAGGCAATGACTTCAGACAGTGATTGGCTGAAATAACAACAGAAAATGCTGGAAAAACTCAGCAGGCCAGGCAACATCCATGGAGAGAAAATAGAGTCAACGTTTTGAGTCAAACTCTTTGTCAAGACTGGAAAGGCCCAGGGAATGAAATAGATTAAGAGGCCAGGCTGGGAGAGAACAAAAGAGAAGAGACATTAAGAGGTATTCAAAACGAGACGAGATGGTGATAGGACTAGTGGAGACAAAAGACGGCTCTGGATTAGTGATTGGCTGAACTGTCAGATAGATGCTACACAGAATGGAGTTTGCCAAGAAGGGGAAAAAAAACTCACTGAAGATCATTTTTAAAATTCCTTTCCGCAATGTGGGCGTTGCCGGCAAAGCCAGCATTTATTACCCATCCCTAGTTGCCCTTGAGAAGGTGGTGGTGAGCCGTTGCCTTGAACCGCTGCAGTCCGTGTGGTGAAGGTACTCCCACAGTGCTGTGAGGGAGGGAGTTCCAGGATTTTGACCCAGCGCCGGCGATGTATTTCTAAGTCAGGATGGTGTGTGACTTGGAGGTGGTGATGTTCCCATGTGCCTGCTTGTCCTTCTGATTGATAGAGGTTATGGGTTTGGGAGATACTATGAGGTACAGGTTGACCTCAGACCAAGTTTGGCAGATGCCCATAGCCGTCCACTATCCTATCGGCTAGAGTTTGAGGTATTGGATCTTGTGAAAGAGCGAACACATTGCGATGGAAGTGAGTGTACAGTGATGGTGGGGCCTTGGTTGGGTTGACATCTGATGTGATTAATTGGTGATCCAATTTATTGGACCTGTAGTTGTCAGGTGTTCAGATTATGATAACCGTGACTACTTTTGAAGGATATTTAAAGGAAATCACCTTTGAGGTTCCAAACTTGTGTACACGACATATCATACCCAGTGTAAATTCACCTTTCTCCATTTGTTTATTTTACTGTTGAATCTAGTGTTTGGAACTACTAGTTAGACTATGTAGGGAAACTTAGAAATACTAGCAAATTACCCCTGGCATTAGCCACGGTCAATTGATGAATACTATTTGTTTATTTGCAACATGGAAGAGTTCAAAACTCAATTCACAGAGCCATCTAGTGGCCAAAGCCTGCAACCGCCTCGCGACCATTGGACGTAGCAAAATTGAATGGGAAATGCTGACCGTATAGACTAAGCAAAAATCATAACAGCAGGAAGAAAGGTTCGTGGACAGGACGTGCATAGATTTTTTTTTTAAATTATGTACTCTAGGAGTTGTTGATGTCGGTCCAGAATTGTGATGAAACTATAATTAAGTTTAATGCACATCACCTCTTGGTTTCCATGTAGTTTCAGCAAGTGACAGCGATGTCGTTGTATACAGTGAGAGTGTTTCGACAGGAACTGATGGCTGTCCTCGGCATGTGGCGAAACAACCACTTTGAAATTTGTTTGTGTAGGTGAGTTAGAAACATAGAAGATAGGAGCAGGAGTAGGCCATTCGGCCCCTCGAGCCTGCTCCGCCATTCAATGCGATCATGGCTGATCATCCAAATTCAGTACCCTGTCCCTGCCTTCTCCCCATATCCCTTGATCCCTTTAGCCTTAAGAAATATATCTAACTCCTGCTTGAATATATTTAATAAGTTGGCCTCAACTGCCTTGTGTGGTAGAGAATTCCACAGGTTCACCGCTCTCTGGGTGAAGAAATTCCTCCTCATCTCTGTCCTAAATGGCTTACCCCTTATCCTTAGATTAGAGTTGAATTAGCAGCAGGAGCTAGATAACACTGGAGCATTTTATGTTGGTGGCGATTGTTTGCTTTTTAATCAATATGTGCTCTTTTTCTGGCTTAATAAAATGTATACTTCATAAAGTCTGTAGGGAAAAGGCATCCTACATCAATTTTGTTTTCTCTTTGGCCCCTCAACCTATTTCTGCCAGTTTTCTCTCCTCCCCTGGTCCTGGTCCTGAAGGCATTGATTCCTCGTTGGGGAGTGAGTGATACCTTCCAGTCCCTCGCACAGGTAGCTATTTTTCTGATGCTGCATAGTCAGCGGGCTGTTTGATTGTGGAGAGGTACTGAGCTTTGAAACATAGAAACATAGAAGATAGGAGCAGGAGTAGGCCATTCGGCCCCTCGAGCCTGCTCCGCCATTCAATGAGACCATAGCTGATCATCCAAATTCAGTACCCTGTTCCTGCCTTCTCCCCATATCCCTTGATCCCTTTAGCCTTAAAAAAATATATCTAACTCCTTCTTGAATATATTTAATGAATTGGCCTCAACTGCCTTCTGTGGTAGAGAATTCCACAGGTTCACCACTCTCTGGGTGAAGAAATTCCTCCTCATCTTTGTCCTAAATGGCTTACCCCTTATCCTTAGACTGTGACCCCTGGTTCTGGACTCCCCCGCCATCGGGAACACCCTTCCTGCATCTAGTCTGTCTAGTCCTGTTAGAATTTTATTAGTTTCAATGAGATCCCCTCTCATTCTTCTAAACTCCAGCGAGTATAAACCCAATCTCTCCTCATACGTCATTCCTGCCATCCCAGGTATCAGCCTGGTGAATCTTTGCTGCACTCCTTCCATGGCAAGAACATCCTTTGACCCTCTCCTCACCTGACATGCGCACAGATTTTCCTCTAGCCCCAGAGTCACAAGGCCATTTGGAGCTCCTCTCCCGAAATCAGCTAACACAGCACCAGTGGGTGGAAGCTGGGACCTCCCTGGCCACTTCGGCTCAGCACACTAGACAGAAAATTTGCAACTAAACTGTCAAGGGAAACCTTTTTTTTCCATTGGGATTTGTCCCACCTACCACCCTCCGTAAACTTGAGCTCACCCAGAACGCTGCTGCCCGGATCCTAGCTCACACCAAGTCCCGTTCACCCATCACCCCCCACCCTGTGCGCGCTGACATACATTGGTTCCTGGTCTGGCAGTGCCTTGATTTTAAAATTCTCATCCTTGTGTTCAAACCCCTCCATGGCCTCGCCCCCCTCCCCATCTCTGTTACCTCCTCCAGACCCACAACCCCCTGAGATCTCGGCGCTCCTCCAATTCTGGCCACTTGAGCATTCCCGATTTCCTTCGCCCCACCATTGGCGGCCGTGCTTCCAGCTGCCGAGGCCCTAAACCCCGAAAGTCCCTCCCTGAACCTCTCCGCCTCTCTGTCTCTCTCACTCCTCCTTTTAAGATGCTCCTAAAACCTACCTCTTTGACCAAGCTTTTGGTCATCTGTCCGAATATCTCTCTACGGGGCTCGGTGTCAAATTCTGTTTGCTAATGCTCCTGTGACATACCTTAGGATCTTTTATTACGTTAACGGCGCTTATATAAATGCGAGTTGTTGTTGATAATATAAAGCTTTGGACAAATAATCTTTCTAGGTCTGTTTTTGTAAGGAATAAAACACGTGAAGTCATGTTTTTTTCATTCGTTCTCGGGATGTGGGCATCGCTGGCAACGCCAGCATTTATTGGCCATCCCTAGTTGCTCTCGAGAAGGTGGTGGTGAGCCGCCGCCGCCTTGAACTGCTGCAGTCCGTGTGGTGAAGATGCTTCCGCAGTGCTGTTAGGCAGGGAGTTCCAGGATTTTGACCTCTATCCCTTGTGCTTTTGTCAGTTCAGCATGGAAAGACACCAGCCACCTCTCCTTCAGCTGAATCTTTCGGCAGCTGTGGGTAGTGGAGCGGGCCCAGGAGTCGTGTAGCCTGATCCTGCTCCTATTTCGTGTGTCTAATTCTGTTAGATTCAGGAGATGGTTCTGTGATAGTAGATTGGCGGTTAGGATCAGATCAGCCATGATCTTATTGAATGGCGGAGCAGGCTCGAGGGGCCGGTTGGCCTACTCCTGCTCCTATTTCTTATGTTCTTAACAACGTGAGTTCAACACTGGCACGGCTGCAGTACTCACAGCCTGTTGGAGTACGAGATGTCTTGCCTTCAAAATTAGGGTGAGGGGCACAGGCAGGGAGGAAAGCTGGAGATGATGGTTGAGAGGATGACTAATAGGCAATGGTTAGGTCTGTTTATGGCAGCAACACTTAAAACAGGAGTGCGATATTTTAGCGTTTAGTCATAAATAGCCACAGCCATTTAAGACATTTGCTTGTTTATGCTCTTGGGTATTGCCGTGTAACTGTAGGGTGGTGTCGGCTAAACAAAATTCCGGCCATGTTTTTGAACTTCTGCTTCTCGATAGTAAAACAGCTGACTGGTGGATGAGCCCATGGTGTGCAGTGATGTAATCAATTCTTGGCAGTTACCGCTGCTGCAAAGCCCAGCAGTGTCCGACGTGAGCCTTGTCTCTGAGGCTGTTTACTGACATTCTCTGGCGCTTTTACAAACATTGAAATACCACAGGCGGTGAGGCCTGGACTGCAGATGGCTGGGAAGTGGTTGCTTGCCCGACGATGACTGAAGTTCAGTTTTCTCATTCTTCACCCAGGTTTGAGTTCACTATGCCTTTCCTTCTGGACTCCAAACAGGTAATACTGCTGACTTTTTGCTTTCACCTGGAATTTGCTCAACACCCCCCCCCCCCCACCGCCTCTCCCCGGCTTGTGTGTTTGACTTGGGGTATTCTTCATGCCTGATATGCATGCAGTTTATATCATTTTTACAGCAGCACCCTGCACCGTCAGAATAAAATATTTGGTGCCCCTCATGCATGGCATTGAGACTTCCAATCATTGTCCCGTAACACTGGATTGCTAGATTTAAAATAAGTCGCGAAAGGCGCTACATAAATGCAAGTCTTTCTTTTCTTTCTAAGACACAGCATGTACAAGTTTGTACGGTGCCAAGGTTGATGATGTAAGGGTGATGGGAGAGTCATTGTTTGAACAGATGGGGAAGGACTGCACACGAGATAGGGTATCTCGCACTCCTCACTGACTTGTTTGTGTTCTGTTTGTGGTGCTTGTTCCTCCGGAGGGGTCTCTTTTATTTTTCTTGCTCCTCTTAGCATTACTTTCACTCCTTGCTTTCTGTCTGACTTTCATAATCACAGTTTCCCCCATTGCATGCTCTGTTTTGTTCCTTGCTTATATTGCACCCTTCCCCTCCCCCCTCCCATCTGCTCAGGAATCCATTCCATCCTTCTCTGTATACATCTCTAAAGAAAGAAAGAACCTGCATTTATATAGCCCCCTTTCACGACCTCAGGATGTCCCAAAGCGCTTTGCAGCCGATGAATTGTTTTTGTAATGTAGGAAAACACAGCGAGGTTCCACAAGCAGCAATGAGCTAAATAACCAATTAAACTTCTGAACTCCAAACAGGTAGTACTGTGACTTTTTGCTTTCACCTGGAATTTGCTCAACCACATCCACCCCCCCCCCCCGCCTCTCCCCGGCTTGTGTGTTTGACTTGGGGTATTCTTTATGCCTGATTCGCATGCAGTTTTTATCATTTTACAGCAACACCCTGCACCGTCGGAACAAAATATTTGGTGCAAAAAATATTTTGTTTCTGGTGGCATTGGTTAAGGAAAGGGCGGTGGAAGCAGATTCAACAATAACTTTCAAAAGGGAATTGGATAAATACTTGAAGGGTAAAAATTTGCAGGGCTGTGGGAATAGGGCAGGGGAGTGAGTGGGACTAATTGGAGAGCTCTTTCAAAGAGCTGGCACAGGCACGATGGGTTGAATGGCCTCCTCCTGTGCTGTATCATTCTATGATTCTATGAATACATGTTGGCCGGGACACTGGGAGAGCTCCCCTGCTCTTCTTCGAATGGTGCCGTGGGATCGTTTACATCCACCTCGTGAAGGCAGGTGGAATCTCGGTTTAACGTCCTGCGTGACAGACGGCACCTCTGACAGTGCAGTAGCCCCTCAGTGCTGCACCGGAGCCTCGACCAAGATAACGTGTTCCAAGTCTCCGGAGCAGGGCCTCCAGCCCACAACCTTTCTGACTCTGAGGCGAGAGTGCTGCTACTGAGCCACGGCTGACGCCTACACACGGGTTAGGAAGAAAAGTGACAAAAAGCTGACCCAGGTAAATTGTGTTCTATTTTGAAAAGGGTCAAACCCTGGCAGACAAGTTGAAAATTTGGAAGTTGGGACTGAGAAGCAAAGTCAGGGGGAGCCTCTTCCACCCAATAGGTAATCGAGTTTTAGAATAAGTTACAGGGAAGGACACTAACGCAGACAGTATAAATGGGTTCAAGTGGCAATTAGATACGTTTCTGGATGGAGAAGGAATTGAGAGGTATGGTAAGAAGGTGGGATCGATCTATCAATGAGGGACAGGTTAATAGGTTTCTGGTGGTGTTAGCCACAGTGTGTTTCATCTGTCTGCAGGAACACGGCAGAAGTTTCTACTATCTGAGGATTTTTTTAATGGTGACACTCACTTCCCTCCCCACCCCAATGTTCTCCCTGCTCCTCCTAGCCTCTTGTGAAGTCCTAGACCCCTTGCTGGTGTACAGCTTTTCCCCTCTCCCCTGTTCTCGAGCACTACGCCTAGGAATGCCCTCCCGCCGCCTCCCAGTGCTCTGGTGGTTCGTATGTCCCTTTGTAGCATTGACCTGCTTGAGTAACTCTATTTTGCCCAAACTTGTTGGTTTCTTTTAACATTGAGCAACCTTCGAAGCAGTATCTGCATGTCTGCACACGTTAACTTGACACTTCGGTGAGATAAAACTTGATGTGTCTTTCTCCGCAAGCACTGATTTGTTTATACCTAGTTTAAAAACAATAATTTCAAGGTGGGAACTTTTCTTGTCTCTTTGCTGATGTGGCTATTTTGGTGCATTGCCTCAACTGCAAACTAGTATATTGAAAAAGTAGTATATGTATTAGTTGTGAAATTGTGAGAATGCTGCCTGTTTTTTTAACTGACCCTCAGGTGAAGTGGTGGAAAAATAGTTATTTTGGGCCTGCCTGGTACATTGTCCCTGACTGTTGACACCCCAGTCCAGCTTTCTGGTAGAATGCCCAGCAGGAGGGTAAATAAAATGCACCCATTTTTTAAAAAAAAAAAGAAAAAATAACATGCAAGCACTCAATCATAGACTCTTACAACACAGAAGGAGGTCATTCGGTCCATCGTGCCTGTGCCGGCTCTTTGAAAGAGCTCTCCAATTAGTCCCGCTCTCCCCCTACTCTTTCCCCACAGCCCTGTGAATTTTTCCTTTTCAGGTATTTATCCAATTCCCTTTTGAAAGTTACTATTGAATCTGCTTCCACCGCCCTTTCAGGCAGCGCGTTCCAGATCACAACAACTCGCTGCGTTAAAAAAAACATTCTCCTCATCTCCCCCTCTGGTTCTTTTACTATTTATCTTAAATCTCTGTCCTCTGGTTACCGACCCTCCTGCCACTGGAAACAGTTTCTCCCTATTTACTCTATCAAAACTCTTCATAATTTTGAACACCCTCTATTAAATCTCCTCTTAACCTTCTCTGCTCGAAGGAGACCAATCTCAGCTTCTCCAGTCTCTCCACGTAACAGAAGCCCCTCATCCCTGGTATCATTCTAGTAAATCTCCTCCAAGGCTACCTGGCACAATCTAATTGTATACTTAAAAATGCTAAATGCCACTTGCGCTAGTCCTGAATGATTTATTATTGGCATGTACAGCTACATTTAAATTCCTCAGTCCAGTTTAGGTTTATCTAATATTTGATTATTCAGGCCAACTTCCAGAGTGTTCCTCGAGATGCAGCTTTTGACTGAGAGAGTCGGAGGCCTTCCTGTCTCCGTGTCACTCTAATTGGCCACTGGGAGTTGACTCGCCCCCAAGTCTCTGCGGGACAGGTGTGCGACCATTAGCTCAGGTGTGGCGAACCGAGGGTGCTGTGGTCTGGCACCTTTTGTTAAATCTGAAACTGTCGCAAGGTGTATGGGGCAGGCGGGTGGTGGAACCATGGTCAATATGTAATTTCCTGATATGATCAGCATTTGCCAAACTTCAGTCTTACAAACTGAGGCCTCCACATCACAAACCAAGGAACTAAGTGGTGGGTGGGGTGGGGGAAGAGAAAGAGGGGAGAAATGGAGACTAATTTTCAAATTCAGATTTTATTTTTCTTACATTTTAGACTTCTCAACTCGACTTAGTCATCGAAACATAGAAGATAGGAGCAGGAGTAGGCCATTCGGCCCCTCGAGCCTGCTCCGCCATTCAATGGCTGATCATCCAAACTCAGTACCCTGTCCCTGCTTTCTCCCCATATCCCTTGATCCCTTTAGCCTTAAGAAATATATCCAACTCCTTCTTGAATATATTTAATGAACTGGCCTCCACTGCCTTCTGTGGTAGAGAATTCCACAGGTTCACCACTCTCTGGGTGAAGAAATTCCTCCTCATCTCTGTCCTAAATGGCTTACCCCTTATCCTTAGACTGTGACCCCTGGTTCTGGACTCCCCGGCCATCGGGAACATCCTTCCTGCATCTAGTCTGTCCAGTCCTGTCAGAATTTTATAAGTTTCAATGTGATCCCCTCTCATTCTTCTAAACTCCAGCGAGTATAAGCCCAATCGACCCAATCTCTCCTCGTACGTCATTCCTGCCATCCCAGGTATCAGCCTGGTGAATCTTCGCTGAACTCCTTCCATGGCAAGAACATCCTAGTCAACCCAAACCGGACAGCAAAGCCCAAAACTGGAAAGGTAGTGTTGTTCTGCGGTATTGAAAGAAGGAAGAAAGGAGGGTCGGTAACCAAAGGACACAGATTGAAGATAATTGGCAAAAAGACCATGGGGGTGGAAACGAGAATTTATTTTTTTACGCAGCGAGTTGTTTTGATCTGGAATGCAGTCCCCGAAAGGTGGTGGAAGCAGATTCAATAGTAACTTTCAAAAGGGAATTGGATATATACTTGAAAAGGAAAAATATTCAGGGCTGTGGGGAAAAAGCAGGGGGAGAGCGGGACTAATCGGAGAGCTCCTTCAAAGAGCCGGCACAGGCACGATGGGCCGAATGGCCTCCTTCTGTGCTGTTTGAAAGAAAGAAAGACTTGCATTTATGTAGCGCCTTTCATGACCTCAGGACGTCCCAAAGCGCTTTAAAAGCCAGTGAAGTACTTTTTGAAGTGGAGTCACTGTTGTAATGTAGGAAACCCAGCAGCTAATTTGCGCACAGCAAGCTCCCACAGACAGCAATGTGATAATGACCAGATGATCTGTTCTTAAGTGTTGGTTAAATATTGGCCAGGACATGTGCTTTATGTTTCTTATACTTCAAAAAAAAAAGTCACTGGAAAATACAATTTGTGGTGATGGGGAAAGATTCTTTTTTTTTTCCATAAACATCAAGCTTTCCTATGTGCTGGTTTGACATTTGGCCCAGTAGATCTAAAAACAAAGGGCTCTATTGCTTTTGAGTTCACAGATCATAGAACCGCAGGAATTTCAGTACAGGGGGCCATTTGACCCACAGCACCCCTGCTAGTTTCCCATCGTCAGTTGCCACTTTAATCCCATTTCCCAGAATCTTCCCTGTACTCTAATATTCCTGATGTGTTCAATCTAATTCCCAGTTTAATTTGTGATTGACTTGTCTTCAGTAGCCACTTGTGGTAAAGCAGTCCATATCCTGTGTCTGGCCAAAAAAAATACTTCTATTTATATTTCTAGTATTAATCCTAAATTTATGCATCCGTCCAATATAGCGACATGTATTTGTGAAATTTTCAGGAGATTTCTGCCCAGGTCTGACTCTCTACTCCTGATTACTCTCTCTCTTTATTCATTCCCTCTCCTTTCCCTACCTGGAAAATGCTGCCTTAGCTTCTTGGTACCTCCTCACTCAATGTGCTGAAATGAGTCTGAACCTTCGTGCGGGGGATTGACGGAAGATGCTGAGAGGCTGTTTCCCCTGGCTAGAGAGTCTAGAACTAGGGGGCATAGTCTCGGTAAGGGGTTTTCCCTTTTAAGACTGAGGTGAGGAGGAATTTCTTCACTCAGACGGTTGTGAATCTTTGGAATTCTCTACCCCAAAGGGCTGTGAATGCTGGATCGGTGAGTATACGAGGGGAATCTAGGGATATGGGGATCGGGCGGGAAAGTGGAGTTGAGGTCGATGATCAGCCATGATCTTATTGAATGACAGAGCAGGCTCAAGGGGCCAAGTGGCCGACTCCTGCTCCTAATTTTTGTGTTGATATAGCGTAAACTCGAGGAACAGCACCTCATCTTCCGATTAGGCACTTTACAGCCTTCCAGACTCAATATCGAGTTCAACAATTTCAGATCATAACCTCGGCCCCTATTACATTTTTATATATTTTTTATCCACATCTTTGTTTTGTGCCCTTCCCCCTTTTTCTCTCTCCCACATGGCAGCTGTCTCCCATTCTGCCAGCGCATTTCACACCTAATCTAGAGCCGTCTTTTGTCTCTTTACTAGTCCTATCACCATCTCGTCTGGTTTTGAATACCTCTTAATGTCTCTTCACTTCTCTTTTGTTCTTTCATCCCCATTTCCCAGCCCCCAAACTGGCCTTTTAATCTGTTTCATTTCCTGTGTTTTTTCAATCCTGACCAAGGGTTTCGACCTGAAACGTTGACTCTCTTTCTCTCTCTCTCCACGGATGTTGCCTGGCCTGCTGAGTTTTTCCAGCATTTTCTGTTGTTATTTTGGATTTCCAGCATCCGCAGTATTTTGCTATCGTACCTTTTTAATGTGGCGTCCCAGGACCAAAAGCGAAAGAGCCAAAGGCCTGATTAAAGAGTGAGGTTTTAAGGAGACTCATGAGGGTGGGGAGAACTGTAGCAAGGGGGAGGAGTTTAGGGGACACAGCTCGAATGTGGAAGCAAGATGGCTCAATGTTCTTCTATTGATGGACGAGCAGAGGGAGAGGGTGGAAATGTACGGTTGACCAGAGTTGGAAGAACTGAGTGTCTGAGCAGGATTGTGGAGCTGAAGGAGGGCTGCAGGTGGAGGATGGAGTGAGGCTGTGCAGGGATTCATTGACTAGGACAAGGATCTTGAGGTTGACGCGTTGAGGGACAGGTAGCCAATGGTGGTTGGCAATGACTGCGATGACAGGTGAGCAGGTTTTAGTGTGGGTAATAACGCAGTCGTTTGGAGTTTATGGGTTGACGCTTCGGAGGGTGGCAAGGAGAGCGTTAGAAAAGTCTAGTCTGAAGGTGACAAAAGCATGATTGAGGGCAATTGGGGTGAGGTAGAAAAGGGCTAATATTTTGGAAATGAAAGTAGTTGATAACTGCAGTTTGCAGGAGAAATCACCCTGCTTTTATCGGGAGACGTTGCTGTAGTTTCGTTCGTGAGTTCTGTTTGCTGTAGTTCGTGGAGACTCTTTTTAAATAGACTCTGTAGACTGTTTGCTGTAGTGCACTGTTTAAATAGACTCTGCTGAGTAAACAGACTTTGTTTGCTGTAAAATAGGCAGTTTGCTGTGTGCCCTGGTGTAAGTCCCGCCCCGCCTCCACCTCATTGGCTGATGCAGTGGTGACAATAGACACTCTGATTCACATTGTTGGTCACAGACCTGCAGCAGAAGAGATGCCATTAGAGGAATGTTAAACGAGCTGAACAGTGTAACAAGGTGCTTCCTATTGATTGGAGCATATGCCCCGATTTTATTTGCTTTACGCACTGATGTCTGGACGTGCTGAGTCGGGTACTTGGAATTTCCATTTTGTCAATCATGCATGAGGACCCTCGATTCAGGTGTTCATCGCACCACATGGGGTCAGCCATGACATGGGGTCAGCCATGACATGGGGTCAGCCATGACATGGGGTCAGCCATGACATGGGGTCAGCCATCACATGGTTATAGAATGTAGTAATCGTTCCTCAGGTTATTTTTTCTTTGAATGTAATTATTTGACATGAGGTCATAACCAAGTATTTGGATTGCAAATTTGAGCTTAATAATTCTTTCCTGGAGTGTTTCTTTTACGACTTCTGCTTCAAAACTGCTGACCAGTTTCTCCCATCACCAAACTCCGCATTCCCTTTGTGCTGTAATCCTCCTTTTGTGTGCGTGCGAGAGAGAGAGAGACTCACTCACGCACATACCAATACTACAATGGTCATTTATCCTCTGACCTTCATTCTCCTGTCCTGTCCCGTCCCCCACCCCCCCCATGCTGAAATACACCTCCCTACACACTTATTCTGCATCTTTCTTGTGTTGCAGTTGCAGCTCGCCTCGATATTTCCTGCTTTTACTCTTTTTCTTTTCCAGGATCTCCAAACTTTGAAATGCCTCCCACCCCTCGGCATTCCCTTTCAACTACAGACCTGAGGTTTTTGAAAGAAAAAGACAGAACTTGCATTTCTATAGCGCCTTTCACGACCTCAGCATGTCCCAAAGCGCTTCACAGCCAATGAAATACTTTTTGAAGTGTAGTCACTGTTGTAACATAGGAAACGCGGCAGCCAATCAGAGCACAGCAAGCTCCCACAAACAGCAATGTGGTAATCTGTTTTAGTGAACCATTAAACTTGGTGTCACCTAACAATCGCTGATTTATTGTTTTTTTTTATCTCAAACTTTCTTCTCGTCTTTCCAGCCTCACTGGTGTCCTGCACAATGAGCCTTTATCCTTTATCTAGGCATCTCGATAACAAGTGTTGAGTGTGTCCCGGGTCTCTTAACCTGAAACTAAATATCCGAGTGTGTGTTTCTCTTACATCTGGTGCAAGCAGGTTTTACAACAAGTGTTTCGGATCACTTTCCCTTGCTGGGCCTTTTTTTTTGTTATAGATTTTACAGCACGAGAACAGGCCATTCGGCCCAACAGATCTGTGCTGGTGTTTATGCTCCACACGAGCCTCCACCTCATCAGCATATCCTTCTGTTCCTTTCTCCCTCGTGTGTTTATCTAGCTTCTCCTTAAATGCATCTGTGCTATTCACCTCAACCGCCCCTTCAATTAAAGAGGTGTCATTCAGAATGAATTGAATTGATGAAATTTTGCATGTGTTTGACTCTGTACAGAAACACCAGGAATGGAGTGCAGAATCTCGGCTGATATTCCAGTGCCATATGTAGGAGTGCTACATTGTCACGAGTAGTGCCCTTTGGCTGAGATGGTAAACCAACAATCGTCTGCCCTATTCCATTGGTTCAGAGGCACATTAAAGATCCAATGGCACTATTGGAAAAGGAGCAGGGAGTTTTCATAGAACAGTGTCCCAAGATACTGTACAGTGGAAGCATTGTTTAAAACGTAGCCACTGAACTTCAAGTAACTTTAAGGCATTTATGAGAGATCTGTAACGTTGTATAACTAACTTTCTTTAACTTTTAGTGAATTTAATTTGAAAATGGTACTGAGGATTTTTTGTACAACTTTTCAACTTTTTTAAGCAAAACTTTTCCTACTGAAAGCACAGTTTGTGTTTCTCTGCTTGGGCTTGTTTGCTCTGAATAGTCAGCATTGTTGAGGGTTGTGGGGTGGGTGGGGGAACATAAGATTATGAGCATTGTAGATTTATCATAAATTGCCTTGGGTTATAAAATAGCTTGAAATTAATATTGAAACTCTAATCTGGAGGTTGGGGTGGGGGGTGCCGGAGAAGAGAACCTGGTTGATTAAAACCTTTCTGTCAGTCCCCTAGTCCAACTGGGGTCCGCAGCCTCCTGAGGGTCCGTAGAGACTTTCCAGGGGGTCCGCGACCAGAGGTGATTTCAAGCCTGCTCTTCTTTATAAAACCGACACTGATTCTCAATGGCTGGGCCCGGCTCCTCAGAGGCCCGCAGCTCTCGCTCACTGTGCAAGGAGCGCTCCCCTGCCGGTCAGGTCGATTCCACTTCCCGGTGCCGCCGCGACCCTGCGCCATCCTCCCGACACGTGTTCAGAGCGTCTGCGGGGCCCTTGAAACACGCGCCTGAACGTGTTCACGCAAACACGTACAATCCCCACAGTGCGGCTGTTACTGAACCTGCCAGTGGGGACGGTCTGCTGGTGAGTCACGCTTCCAGCAGCACCCGGGCATGTGCAGGGGTGCTCGTGCCCTCGCTCGCCTTGGCCAGCCTGCTGACAGCTTTAAAAATTGTCCAGCGTTAAGTGGCTAATAGTGGCCATCTGTTGCTGTGGCGTGAGCGCCCAGAATCAGTGCGAGAAGCAGGCACACCCATCTCTCTGTTATCTAAGTAAATCCCTGTTTTCTTAAAATCATTATTAAAACGCTCTTTACAGGTCGCACTTTCATAAAGTATAATTTAGATGGGGGGAGGGTCCGTGATTACTAATCGATTTGAAAAGAGGTCATTCAACTAGAAAAGTTTGAGAACTACTGCCATAGTCCAGCACAATGTCCACTGTCCTGTTAATTGTAACCATCGGTATGCACAAATTCAATAGATAATTCTAAATTCTGGATTACAGTAAATAGATTACATAATGTTCACAGCGATATTTACTTATTTTTAACATATCTATTTACTCTGGATTAATGGCAAACTAGGCTTGAAAAGTTGCAGGGAAATCTTTTACATAAAGCAGTGTTTGACACAATCGCCCATTCTTTTCAGCTGCAAGTGAGCTCGTGATAGAGGTGACTTTGCAGACTTGCTAGCGGCAGTGTTTTTTATAAACTAAATTACTTTGTGCTGCCTGATGGATGTCAGTCGCACGGAAAGTTTTTTTTGGGGGGACAATCTCAGGTGATCTAATGGGTGAAAACTTGGGAAACGTAACTTGCTGAGCGGTCACCGTGCGGCAGGGAGGCTGTGGTTACTGACCCGCAGCTCCTCAAAGGCACAAACGGACGTGGTGCACAGAACAACTACAGTTAATGTCAGATACAGAGATTTTTTTTTCAGTGAGCTTTTGCCATGATTCTACTTCAGCAATTGATGTCTACGGTAAGGAGCCATGGAATGGAAGGTCAGGTATGGTGCTGGATAAGAAAGATGGCTTAAGCGCCATATTATTTAGGGAGCAGAAATACCGTAGAATTCGGGAACTTTTTTATATTAAAAAACCTTTACTGGATTATCTGCTTTGATACAGAGAAATTATGAGTGTCGCACTGGCTTTATAAACATTCGAAAGGTACTGTACATCTCCCCTTTTTAACTTTAAAGTCTGAAATATGTAAAATCAGTGTTGTACTGTATCTGAAGTAATGCACAGTAAGACAACACTGTGCTGTCTAACACTGTTCAATAAGTCTGTTTGGGTTTCATTCCTATTTGTCAGCTGTGGTTCAGTGGGTAGCACGCTCGCCTCGGAGTCAGAAGGTTGTGGGTTCAAGTCCCACTCCAGAGACTTGAGCACAAAAATCTAGGCTGACACTCCCAGTGCAGTGCTGAGGGAGTGCTGCACTGTTGGAGGTGCCGTCTTTCGGATGAGATGTTAAACTGAAAGATCCCACGGCACTATTTCAAAGAAGAGCAGGGGAGTTATCCCCGGTGTGTCCTGGCCAGTATTTATCCCTCAATCAACATCACTAAAACAGATTATCTGGTCATTGTCACATTGCTGTTTGTGGGAGCTTGCTGTGCGCAAATTAGCTGCTGCGTTTCCTACATTACAACAGTGACTACACTTCAAAAAGTACTTCATTGGCTGTAAAGCACTTTGGGACATTCGGTGGTCATGAAAGACGCTATAGAAATGCAAGTCTGTCTTTCTGTCTTTCTGTCTTTCTGTCCTTCTGTCCTTCTGTCTTTCTGTCTTTCTGTCTTTCTGTCCTTCTGTCCTTCTGTCTTTCTGTCTTTCTGTCCTTCTGTCCTTCTGTCTTTCTGCCTGTCTGCCTGTCTCTGGCTGCCTGTCTCTGGCTGCCTGTCGCTGGCTGTCTGTCTGCCTGCCTGTCTGCCTGTCTTGCTTTCTTTCTATTTGTCCTGACCTAACTTGATGAATGTCTGTTCCGTAGCTTGGAGCGATTGAATTACTGGAATTTTATACTTGGTTGGGTTCTTTGATCTGACAGCCTGGCTCATTCTCTAGTTGTTTATCAAATTTATACTGTTATTTTCAGGTCATCGCATAATAAATCCTTAAATTTGAATTGCTAATTTTCATAAGGTCTATCCAGTTATGTCATGGCCCTAACCTCCTCTCTCAGTGCAAGGCCTAGGAGCAACTTGGTTAACGCTCTTCTTTTCCCCCACTAGGTCTGGTCTTAACATGAACCAAGTTAGCAAGTGGTTAGGTTAAAGATTTTGAAATGCTAGTCATGACATTAAAAAAAACTCTCCCCTTTGACTTTTCCAACCCACTCCTGGCTGGCCTCCCACATTCTACTCTACTTAAACATGAGGTCATCCAAAACTCGGCTGCCTGTGTCCTAACTCGCACCAAGTCCCGTTCGCCCATCTCCCCTGTGCTCGCTGACCTACATTGTCTCTCGGTTAAACATCACCTCGATTTCAAAATTCTCATCCTCATTTCCAAATCCCTCCATGGCCTCGCCCCTTCCTATCTCTATCCTTCAGCTGCCTAGGCCCTAAGCTCTGGAACTCCCTCCCTAAGCCCCTCTTTCCTCCTTTAAGATGCTCATTAACACCTATCTCTTTGACCAAGCTTTTGGCCACCTGCCCTAATTTCTCCATACGTGGCTCGGTGTCAAACTTTTGTCTTGCAACACTCCTGTGAAGTGCCTTGGGACGTTTTACTACGTTAAAGGCGCTATATAAATACAAGTTGTTGTTGTTGTCTTAATCACTTTGCTATAAGCAACTAGCCTTGTGGAAACTACAATAGGCGGGAGGTGAAGCAAAGCAGTTCAATCTATCAGGAGAAGCTGTTTGCCAAGGCCGTGCTTCTGTATCGATCTTACTACTTGAGTTTTGTATTGGTTTTCAGCAAGACCGTTTGATTTGTGATGTGGGCTAGCAGTGTTGCGCTCCAAGTTTCATTCGTCCAATATGGACTTGTAGAATTCTATGCCATCACCCCTGTGCTTACTGACCTACATTGACTCTCGGTCCGGCAACGCCTCAAGTTTTAAAATCTCGTCCTTGTTTTCAAATCACTCCAAGGCCTCGCCCCTCCCTATCTCTGTAACCTTCTCCAGTCCCACAACCACTCCCCCCGCGCCCCCCCCCCCCCCCCCCCAGGAGATATCTGCGCTCTTCCAATTCTGGCTTCTTGCACATCTCCAATTTTAATCGCTCTACCATTGGCGGCCTTGCCTTCAGCTGCCTGGAATTCCCTCCCTAAACCCCTCTCTCCTCCTTTAAGATGCTCCTTAAAACCTACCTCCGTGACCTCTGCCCTAATATCTCCCTATGTGGTCCGGTGTTGAATTTTGTTTGATAATCGCTCCTGTGAAGCGTCTTGGGATGTTTTTGCTATGTTAAAGGCGCTATATAAATGCAAGTTGCTGTTGCTCCATAATGGGTAGTTTCTAGAAAATACAGAATGAATTGAATTGAGTGTTAATTACTCCGTTGTATTTGCGTGTTCAGAGGTGTGAAGTGATTTTCTATAGTTTTGTGATAACTGGATGCAGGTTGAGTGACTCTGGATGTTGCTTATGATCTTTCACTAGATTGCATGCATCTAGATTCAGTCTTGGGCAATACTAACCTCATGGTTTTTTCAAAAACAGTACCGAGACAAGGTATCTGTCATGAATCAACATTTTTTTTTTGAAGCAAGATTGCTTTTGTTCCGGCTATCCACTTTGTAAAGTCTCTTGGAGAATCTGCATATCATCTTGTCCTCAGCGGCCTTCTGGTCTCTGTTCATTACACTGGTGCTGATGCTATCGAGCTGTGCACATACGCTGTGACTTCAATGTATCTGTACAGCTTGATAGCATCTGGCATTCTTAACGATCAGCTGGCAATCAGGTCGAAGACGCATCTGTTTATTTTCCAGGATTGTGCATCGCACGCACATCTTCGCAATAACCTTTGTATTCTTGGACACAAAATGTTTTAAATCGAGGCCAAAGGCTTAAAGGTTATGGTCAGCCTCAACTTCTACGGTTTGGCTACATGTAGACCTATAAATTATTGAAGGTCTCGTATATGGTGAACACTTCCTGTCCACAAACCTTACTTTCTGTTGTCATCATTTTTGAGTAATGCTTTTGTCAACATTTATAATGAGAATTCATATGTAAACATTTATAATGGGAATTTCTATCTAAACACGGGCCTGTCGCAGTGTAGTGCAGATCTAGCAGCTCAAAACTGGGCATCCATGAGGCGCTGTGGGCCATCAGCAGCAGTAGAATTGTATTCCACCACAATCTGTAACCTCATGGCCCGGCATATCCCTCACTCTACCATGGATTTTAAGCCAGGGGACCAACCCTGGGAGTGTAGAAGAGCATGCCAGGAGCAGCACCAGGCGTACCTAAAAATGAGGTGCCAACCTGGGGAAGCTGCAACACAGGACTACATGCATGCTAAAAAGCAGAAGCAGCTAGATAGGGCTAAGCAATCCCACAATCAATGGATCAGATCAAAACTCTGCAGTCCTGCCACATCCAGTTGTGAATGGTGGTGGACCATTAAACAATTAACGGGAGGAGGAGGCTCCATGAATAACCCCATCCTCAATGATGGTGGAGCCCAGCACGTGAGTGCAAAAGACAAGGCTGAAGCATTTGCAAACATCTTCAGCCAGAAGGGCCGAGTGGATGATCCATATCGGCCTCCTCCTGAGGTATCTACCATCACAGAAGCCAGTCTTCAGCCAATTCGATTCCACGTGATATCAAGAAACGGCACTGGATACAGCAAAGGTTATGGGCCCCGACAACATCCCGGCTATCGTGCTGAAGACTTGTGCTCCAGAACTAGCTGCGCCTCTAGCCAAGCTGTTCCAGTACAGCTATAACACTGGCATCTATCCAACAATGTGGAAAACTGTCCAGGTATGTTCTGTTCACAAAAAGCAGGACAAATCCAACCAGGCCAATAACTGCCCCATCAGTCTACTCTCAATCATCAGCAATATGATGGAAGGTGTCATCGACAGTGCTATCAAGCGGCACTTACTCACCAATAATCTGCTCACAGATGCTCAGTTTGGGTTCCGCCAGGACCACTCTGCTCCCGACCTCATTACAGCCTTGGTCCAAACATGGACAAAGGAGCTGAATTCCAGAGGTGAGGTGAGAGTGACTGCCCTTAACATCAAGGCAGCATTTGACCGAGTGTGGCATGAAAGAGCCCTAGTAAAACTGAAGTCAATGGGAATCGGGGGGATAACTCTCCACTGGCTGGAGTCATACCTAGCACAAAGGAAGATGGTTGTGGTGGTTGAAGGTCAATCATCACAGCCCCAGGACATTGCTGCAGGAGTTCCTCAGGGCAGTGTCCTAGGCCCAACCATCTTCAGCTGCTTCATCAATGACCTTCCCTCCAACATAAGGTCAGAAATGGGGATGTTCGCTGATGACTGCACAGTGTTCAGCGTCATTCACAACTCCTCGGATAATGAAGCAGTCCATGCCCGCATGCAACAAGATCTGGACAATGTTCAGGCTTGGGCTGATAAGTGGCAGGTAACATTCGCACCACAGAAGTGCCAGGCAATGACTATCTCCAACAAGCGAGAGTCTAACCACCTCCCTTTGACATTTAACGGTATTACCATCGCCGAATCCCCCACCATCAACATCCTGGGGGTCACCATTGACCAGAAACTTAACTGGACCAGCCACATAAATACTGTGGCAACAAGAGCAGGTCAGAGGCTGGGAATTCTGCGGCGAGTGTCTCACCTCCTGACTCCCCAAAGCCTTTCCACCATCTACAAGGCACAAGTCAGGAGTGTGATGGAATACTCTCCACTTGCCTGGATGAGTGCAGCTCCAACAACACTTAAAAAGCTCGACACCATCCAAGACAAAGCAGCCCACTTGATTGGCACCCCATCCACCACCTTAAACATTCACTCCCTCCGCCACCGGCGTACCGTGGCTGCAGTGTGTACCATCTACAAGATGCACTGCAGCACCTCGCCAAGGCTTCTTCGGCAGCACCTCCCAAACCCACGACCTCTTCCACCTAGAAGGACAAGGGCAGCAGGCGCATGGGGAACACCACCACCTGCAAGTTCCCCTCCAAGTCACACACCATCCTGACTTAGTATATCGCCGATCCTTCATCGTCGCTGGGTCAAAATCCTGGAACTCCCTCCCTAACAGCACTGTGGGAGTACCATCACCACATGGTCTGCAGCAGTTCAAGAAGGAGGCTCACCACCTCTTTCTGAAGGGCACTTCGGGATGGGCAATAAATGCTGGCCTTGCCAGCGACACCCACATTCCAAGTACGAATAAAAAAAAAAGTTGCAGGCCTCCCTGTTGTTTTGTATGATGGGGAAAAGCTTATGATGAGATGTCTATTTTGGCTCTCCATTCAATGAGGTGCCTCCCGCAACAGATCTTAGTGGGAAGGTTGATGTGATGTGTTCCATGGACTGGGACTCATGGCCACAGTTGCACCTCGGGTTGTTCCCCATCTCCCACTTGTGGAGCAGTTGGCTGCATCGTTCGTGCCCTGCCTATCATTGGTGATGCTGTGGTGCTCTTCCCAATTCACAGCCCCCACTGCCCCTTCCGGCTATTTGTTTCCCTCGGTCGCGCACGTCCTTTTTAGCCACCTCCGCTTTCAGCCCCAGTCGTCGTCCTCCTTGCTGGGTCCAGACACACCCCGATCGCCAGCCATTTCACTCGTAACCCCACTGCCTGCGCTACCTGTTACCCTGAATGAATGGCACTGGAGATTCCAGATTGGAACCCTGAGGCTTTCTGGCATCGTGGAGGTACAGCTGGTAAAGATTCACCAGGTTCATCCAATTTGGAGGAACAGTTGGGGACAGCTGGAAATGCATCCAACAATGGGCACTGTCTTCCAGGCTCAAAACTGAAGGTGCTTTCAACTGCTTCATTGTGTGTCCATTTTACCATCCTGCTTTTTGGCACCATTTATTACTGATAGGTAGCATGAATTAAATGGAACCGTGGTACAGGTTTCTGATTAGGAAGGAGAGCTAGATTTAATGGTCAATCTATTGGTGCTTGGCTCTGATTTATTTTTAATGCAGATTAGTGCAAGTATGGAGCACAGTTAAGAACATAAGAATTGGGAGCAGGAGTGGGCTATACGGCCCTTCGAGCCTGCTCCGCCATTCAATGAGATCATGGCTGATCTTCAACCTCAACTCCACTTTCCCACCCGATCCCCATATCCCTTGATTCCCCTCGAGTCCAAAAATCTATCGATCTCAGCCTTGAATATACTCAACGGTTCAGCATTCACAGCCCTCTGGGGTAGAGAATTCCAAAGATTCACAACCCTCTGAGTGAAGAAATTCCTCCTCATCTCAGTCCTAAATGACTGACCCCTTATCCTGAGACTATGCCCCCTAGTTCTAGACACCCCAGCCAGGGGGAAGCCACCTCTCCGTATCTACCCTGTCAATCCCCCTCAGAATCTTAAATGTTTCAGTGAGATCACCTCCCATTCTTCTAAACTCCAGAGAGTATCGGCCCAATCTACTCAATCTCTCCTCACAGGACAACCCTCTCATCCCAGGGATCAACCTAGTGAACCTTCGTTGCACCGCCTCTAAGGCAAGTATATCCTCCCTCAGATGAGGAGACCAAAACTGTGCACAGTACTCCAGGTGTGGTCTCACCAAAGCCCTGTACAATTGTAGCAAGACTTCCTTACTCTTATACTCCAACCCCCTTGCAACATGCCATTTGCCTTCCTAATCTGAGGAAGGATGTTCTTGCCATGGAGAGGGTGCAGCGAAGATTCACCAGACTGATACCTGGGATGGCAGGAATGACGTATGAGGAGAGATTGGGTCGATTGGGCTTATATTCGTTAGAGTTTAGAAGAATGAGAGGGGATCTCATTGAAACTTATAAAATTCTAACAGGACTAGACAGACTAGATGCAGGAAGGATGTTCCCGATGGCCGGGGGAATCCAGAACCAGGGGTTACAGTCTAAGGATAAGGGGTAAGCCATTTAATACAGAGATGAGGAAGAATTTCTTCACCCAGAGAGTGGTGAACCTGTGGAATTCTCTACCACAGAAGGCAGTTGAGGCCAATTCATTAAATATATTCAAGAAGGAGTTAGATATATTTCTTAAGGCTAAAGGGATCAAGGGATATGGGGAGAAGGCTGGGACAGGGTATTGAATTTGGATGATCAGCCATGATCTCATTAAATGGCGGAGCAGGCTCGAGAGGCCGAATGGCCTACTCCTGCTCCTATCTTCTATGTTTCTAATTGCTTGCTGTACCTGCATGCTAGCTTTCTGTGTTTCCTGTACGAGGACACCCAAATCACAATGGAGAAGTTGTATTATTGCTACACGTGGCAATGTTTCAAAACTATCCAGAATATTACGTGCAATTCCGGCTACTTTATAATCACAACAACTTGCATTTATGTAACATTTTTCATGCAGAAAAATACCCTAAAGCACTTTACAGAGGCATAATCAGAAATGAATGGGCGCTGAGCCAGAGAGGGGAATATTGGGAGGGGTGTCGAAATGCTTGGACAAAGAAGTGGGTTTTGAGGAGGAGAGCAAGGTGTCGAGGCGGAGAAGTTTAGGGAGGGAATTCCAGAGCGCAGGGCTGAGGCTGCTGAGGAACGCCTGCAATGTTTGAGGGGAGAGGTCAAGAGTCTGTGGAACGTGAAGTTCTCGGGACGGTTGTATGGTTGAAAGGGGTTAGAGGTGGAGCGGGGCAAGACCCACCAAGGGATTTTAACAGGAGGATGAGAATTTTAAATTGGAGGCATAAGGGGGCCAGGAGCCAGTGTCTGCCAGCAAGGACAGGGCGATAGGTGAGTGGCACTCGGTTTTGGATGAGCTGAAGTTTATGGAGGGTGGAGATTGGGATGCTGACCAGGGGAATATTGGACTACTTGAGTCTCAAGGTGACCAAGGCATTGATGAGGATTTCAGCAGCAGATGGGCTGAAGTAAGGGTCGAGGCAGGTGATGGGAGAGGATATGGGGTCGGAAACTCAGCCTAGGGTCAAATAGGATACGATTTTTAAAACACCTCGATTTTAAAGTTCTCACCCATGTTTTCAAATCCCCCCTATGGCCTCACTTTCCACCCCCCCCCCCCTTAAATCCGCAACTTCCTCGAGCCCGACAACTCCCCTTCCCTCCTCCCCCCCGCCCAGAACTCTGCGCTCCTCCAATTCTGGCCTCTTGTGCATCCCCAATCTTAATCGCTCCACCATTGGCGGCCATGCCTTCAGCTGCGTAGGCCCTAAGCTCTCTAATTCCCTCCTAAACCTCTCTGCCTCTCTCTCCTCTTTGAAGTCGCTCCTTAAAACCTACCTCTTTGATCAAGATCTTGGCCACCTGTCCTAATATCTCTGTGGCTCGGTATCAAAGTTTATTTGATAATCGCTTCTGTGAAGCGCCGTGAGATGTTGTACTGCATTAAAAGGCGCTATATAAATGCAAGTTGTTGTTTGAGGTTTTCCCCAAGACAATGGCTGGAGCAGGGGAATGAAACGGTGGATTTGGTACAGAGTTTGTGACGGGGGTCGAAGATGACGGCTTCAATCTTCCCAATGTTTAACTGGAGAACATTGCGGCTCGTCCAAGCTTGAGTGTCGGGCAAATGGAGGGGTCGAGAGAGGTGGTGGAGCAGTAGAGCTGGATGTCGTCTGCATTCATGTAGAAGCTGACCCACATGAGCTTCCCACTCGGGAGCAGGGGCTCTCCCACTGAGCTGGACGATGGAAGAAAGACACGGAGGACTAATCGGACCATGTCAAAGGCAGCAGAGCGCTTCAGGAGGGGCAGTGCGCCAAGATCACATTCGCAGAGGATCTCATTGGTGACTTTGGTTCGGGCTGATTCGCTGTTGTGGCTGGGATGGAATCGGATTGGAGAGATTCAAACATGGCGTTGTGGGGCAAAAATGGGCAGGGATTTGTAATTGCCATGGGAATTAATATTGACTGGGTTAAAATTTTATTAAATGTTATGTGCACTAACCCGAGGTAGAAAGCTATTTTACTCACCGGCTGTAGACTTTTCTGGTACAGGAAACTCTCGATTTACCGGCACCTAAATAACCGGAAATCTCTGTTAACCGGCAAAATTCAGGAGTAGGTTCAGGTAAGTTTTACTTCATATTAGTGGCCGTTCCTAGATCTGTGGCCGGGTTCCTGCACCTGTTGCTAAGCAACAGGGACGCTTGGATCTTGTGGTCGGGTTCCTGCACCTGTTGTTAAGCAACAGGGGTGCTTGGATCTTGTGGTCGGAGTTCCTGCACCTGTTGCTAAGCAACAGGGGTGCTTGGATCTTGTGGTCGGAGTTCCTGCACCTGTTGCTAAGCAACAGGGAAACCTGGATTTGTTGCTGTGTACGGAGCTCTCTACCTTTTACTATACCTCTCTGTAATCCGGACTTTTTAATAAACCGGCACCACGCCGGTCCCGTCGGTGCCGGATAAAAAAGAGTTTCCTGTAGTTACATGTAGACTATTTCTTTGTATTGCTATTGTATGTCTATCAATCATTAATCCTTCAGTCTGAGCACTGATAGGTATCACTGTACTGAATGCACTGACTGTAGTGACGCGTCTGCTGGGTCCTTTCATTAAATCTGGGTGAGGGGCCAAGGCCCATGTTGCAGGGCAGTGCCAAGAACGCAGGAAGAAAGACACAATAGGTAAACTGTAGCAGCTAAGCTTGGGTTTGTAAAGGCTAAAGATCACAAGAGGAAGCGAGACTGAGGAAGGTGAACAGTTCCACAGTTTTCTGGTCTTAGGACAGAATGAGTTAGATTGGGTGAAATTAATTATTGATTTTCAAATGTGTTAGACCCAAAACTGAAGCCATCCCTTTCCCATAAATGAACCATATGTTACCGTAAGATATTAAACTAAATTCTGGCTCATGCTGGTGGGCGGAACTAGATAGCCCTTTGGTTACATTACCGCCTTGCAATCATTCGAGTCTCTGTGATTTTCTCTCTCTTATCTCCACTGTAATTTTTTTTTTTTTTTCTTTTTAAGACTCAAGGACGAGAAGTATGCATCGGAGTGAACAACCAGAGTTACTACTGTGAAACAGGACATTGTTGTGGAGAATCGCAATGCTGTAACTACTATTACGAACTTTGGTGTAAGTATTGACCCCATCAATTCTAACTGTGAACAGAGGGAGGCGGCAGTTTTTTGTTGTGAGTCACAAGTTTCATTTTACCGATCTGTTAATGGAGGAGTGAAGGATGCCCCTCTCCCCGTCACCTTTGGTACCTGTTTATTGGATCTCTTTTTCTCTAACGCCTACAAATGCTCTCGTGAAGGCATTGAATCTCACTGGGGTATAGTTCCCTGGGCACTGGCTACTCTCCACGTAAGATCTTTGTGTCCTTCATAGATGGGTGATGGGGAGGTTCCTTTCAGCTTCCTTGCACAGAGCACAACCGGTTTTAACCTATTCTCTCCGGTTACGTATTTAAGGAAAGCCTGTAGTTTACCCGATACTGATTCTGACTACAGTGTGTATAAAGGAAAAAGAAGGAAGGCGGACTTACATTTGTATAGCGCCATTCACAACCTCAGGACGTCCCAAAGCGCTTTGCAGCTAATGAAGTACTTTCTGAAGTGTAGTCACTGTTGTAATGTAGGAAACGCGGCGGCTAATTTGAGCACAGCAAGATCCCACAAACAGCAATGTGATAATGACCAGATTATCCTGGTTTTTTTTTTAAACACTAACAGCTAGACTGAATGTAGTGATCCCAGAACATTCTTGAACATTACCAATATATTGGGCGCTGTACTTTGTTAGCTCACCCAAGTTGGCCGTGGGACTTCACAACCGAGGTATATTTTGGCCTGTCTGATGCACCTTTCCAGCAGATGTCACTGAACAGTAATCTGGAGCCAGGAGTCCTGTTGTATGTTTTTCAATCATTTCTTCCCCTCCCTAGCCCAGAGAGGTTGGGACCATTAGACGTGCCTTGAGCATTGCCCCTGCTGAAGTAAGTTTACTCAGCACAGAACTGGGATCAAACGTGGAACAGCTGCCCAATGTGCCCGCTAATTTTTTTTGTGTGCGCGGTCCCTTTAACTGGCTGTGTGGCCCATTCTAATTTTCACGCAGGCGCGGTTCCTTTAATATAAAAGCCAGTGAGCGGCCTCCGGACCGCGTAGCCGCGCAGCTTAGCGGGAACGTTGCAGCTGCCCCATATAATTTATTTTTGTTTAAAAGATGCGGAGAAACCTGCAAGTGAGCTTTTGAAAGTATTTGTCTTCTAGTTTTACTTTTATGAATTGTTAAAACTTCAGCCTACACAATTTGTAACATCAGAACTGCTGGATTAATCATTGGCAGTGTCATGAATCTCATCGTTCATGAAGAAATGATTCATGAAGTAACACTGGGTGGCCAGATGGTGGCGCCGTCCAAGGAGTATAAATACTCGGGCGTGGGCCCAGCTTGCCCAGGACGTTTTTGTAACCAGGAACTAGTGATGTAACTAGAATCTCATGGTTGTGAAACAGTTGATTAAAGCCTTGTTTTATACTCAAACCAAGTGATCAGTAGTCTTTTTACATCAGGCAGCATATTATCCTGTTAACCCGAGGCCCCGTCTGCCCTCTCAGGTGGACGTAAAAGATCCCACGGCACTTTTTCGAAGAAGAGCAGGGGAGTTCTCCCCGGTGTCCCAGCCAACATTTATCCCTCAACCAACATCACTGTGCGCAAATTGGCTGCCACACTTCCTACATTACAACAGTGACTACAGTTCAAAAGTATGTCATTGGCTGTAAAACACTTGGGACGTCCTGAGGTCATGAAAGGTGCTATATAAATGCAAGCCTTTTTTTTGTTTGTAAGATACAAAAAAAGTCATGTCGTACAAGTCAAGTCACACAAACTGTCAATCCAGTGAGCCATTGCACTGACCACCAATTCACATATGCTAAGATTGCCGCTGACTCTTATCTCCCTCTAGTCAGTTCACTCTCACTGCTAAATTCTTTGGCTGTGTTGTGTTTCTCCCTCCCTCCTGCCTTTCAGTGCACCAGAAGTGCAAAATTCTAGGAGGCAGTTGCAATAGAGAAATTTCAATGGTAGAAATACAAAATAAAATCAAAAACCTCTATCATGTACCCACCATGACCCATCAGACTTGCTGCGTATTTCTCTATAAAGGTTTGTGTTTTTATTCTCGTAAGCATTTCAGTCGGAGATAGTATTGGCTTGCGTCAGCTTGTATTCTAGGTTATTTGGCCGTATTTCAGCTGAAGATGCACCAAGCAGTGTTTATGCTGGTTGTATAGCATCTCTGCTGGTTTTCAAGTTGATAGCACTCTAGCCTCGGGACCAGAAACCTGAAGGTTCAAGCCCCAAAGTAGATGTTTGATCTGATGGCCTGGGCTTGACGCCCTAGAATAGCATTGAGGGGATACTGCATTGTCAGAGGTTCCAGTCCATTGAGCTGCTAAACTGAGGCCCTTCGCTGACTGCTCTGGTTCAGGTGCATGTTAAAGATCCCATGGCATTACTCGATGAAGAGCAAGGAGTTCTCCCCGTGTCCGAGACCCACACCATCAAAACAGACTAAATGGACATCCCTCTCATAGTTGATGGCGAATATTGCTGTGCACAAAATGGCTACTGCATTTGACTCCATAAGTCACTTCGGAAATCATTAACTATGCGTGAAGTGCTTTGAGATGTTTCAACTTGATGAGGTGCTATATAAATGTAAAATAGACCCTTGTTTCTTCAACCCTGGGTCTATGAAGGCACCACTGGGTCCCTATGTCTCTGAATTAATTTCGATATCCTTGTCCTTACCTTTAAATGTTTTCCTATTCTTGCCCACTCCACCTCATTAACCTCCTTCAGTCCTGTTTCTCTGCTCACACCCTTCATTACTCTGGCACTACTTTTCCACAGTATTTTCGTTCCACCATTAGTTGTTCTTTCATTCCATGGCCTCGTGAGCTGCTTGACAAAATCTCCACCCCCCCCCCCCGCCTCCACCACCACCCCGTACCACCTCCCTGCCTGCTTTTGAAAAAAATTGATATTAGGCCTGTCACTAGATATTTCTTTCATTCTCAGCACCAAGGACCACTCCTGAAAAAGCGCCCCCCACTCTCTATGAACCTAGTTGTGTTCTATGTGCTCAATATCTGGCAGGGTAGCAATTCCCAGGGGTTGAAGAGAACACCTTGGTTATTTTCATTTGCTCACAGGAGTTGACAGGAGCCCTCTCATGATCTCCGAGCCTTCAGATCGCTGGATTGTGCGATGTAGGCTATAAGCTATGAAATGCGGTTATTAAAAGTAAAACATTTAGACAGTAGCATAAAATCAATACAGCACATTTCACTTGCATATCCCCAGAGGGAAAAATAATAAGACGTGACTCTCTGAACATTACCAAACCTGGACCAGCGCCACTTACTCAACATTTATGTGAGGTTTAGTCTACGCTTGTAGATTATACCCATCAGGAAAGACTGAACAGACTGAGGCCCTTTTCTCTGGAGAAAGAGATGGCAGAGGGGTGACCTGTTAGAGGTCTTTAAGATTACAAAAGGGTTTGATAGGTTAGACATAAAGAAGATGTTTCCACCTGTGGGGAGACCAAAACTAGGGGCCATAAATATAAGACAGTCACTAATAAATCCAATAGGGAATTCAGGAGAAGCTTCACTACTCAGAGAGCGGTGAGAATGTGGAACTCACTACCACAGGGAGTGGTTGAGGTGAATAGCAGAGATACATTTAAGGGGAAGCCTAGATAAGCACATGAATAGAAGGATATGCTGATGGGGTGAGATGAAGGAAGGTGGGAGGAGGCTCGTGTGGAGCATAAACACCGGCATAGACCAGTTGGTCCGAATGGCCTGTTTCTGCGCTGTAACTACTATGTAATACTCTCAAGGCAAAAGATCCTCTATAAAATAATAACTGGATTATATTCTGTCTACATGGATAACTACTTGAACGAGATGGGTAGGGTTGTTTAGGGGACGTTGGTACAAATTACAGGTGCCTTGCATTAGGTCAGATCCCAGGAAGTTCTTTTCACTAGGTCGGTGACCTCTGAAATAAGGTGACCGTCCATGCATGAATGTGTGGCATTAACTGCACGCGTTCAAAAGGGAGCTGGATGAGTTCTTGCAAGTGGAAGATGACGTAAGAAAACTACTAGGCACTTGGTCTGAGTATTAAACAAGGCTTTAATCAACTGTTTTTCAACATGGAGATCTAGTTGTGTCCTTCACTAGTTCCTGTTAAAGGATGTCCTGAGCAAGCTGGGCCCGTGCCCGAGTATTTATACTCTCCCTGGACAGCGCCACCAGCAGGCCGCCCAGTATTATTTCAGAAGTCATTTCCACACGAATGACGAGATTCATGTCAGAAGATCACAGGAAATCACAGGAACCCCACAGTGCAGATAGAGGCCATTTCGGCCCATCGAGCCTGCACCGACACATATCCCACCCTATCCCCGTAACCCCACGTATTTAATCCCCCTAACACTAAGGGTCAATTTATCATAGCCAATCAACCTAACCCGCACATCTTTGGACTGTGGGAGGAAACCGGAGCACCCGGAGAAAACCCACGCAAACACGGGGAGAATGTGCAAACTCCACACAGACAGTCGCCCGAGGCCGGATTCGAACCCGGGTCCCTGACGCTGTGAGGCAACAGTGCTAACCACTATGCCACCTTGTGTTGTTATAGAAGGCAGGTGGAGTAACTCGAGTACAGAAGATTAAGGAGTGATCGGTTCGAGGTGTTTAAAATGTTAAAAAGATTCGATGGGGGTAGATACAGAGAGAAACTATTTCCTCTGGTGGGGGAATCAAGAAGGAGGGAACATGATCTTAAATTTAGAGCCAGGCTATTTCGACGGGCATTCTTTTCCACACAAAGGGTAGTAGAAATCTGGAATTCTCCCCACCCCCTAAAAAGGCTGTGAATGCTGGGGGACAATTGGACTTTTCAAGACTGAGTTGGATCGATTTTTGTCAGGTAAGGGTGTCATGGGATATGGAACCAAGGTGGGTGACTGGAGTTAAGATACAGATCAGCCACAATCTGATTGAATGGTGGAGCAGGCTCGAAGGGCTGAATGGCCTCCTCCTGTTCCTATGTAACGGGGTTGCTGGTATCAGTAACCACGGCCTCCCAGAGCTCGCTTCATCACCTGCCGGTGTTGGAAAAGAATTCCTCAGAATTTTTTCCTAAACTGGCCTGAGGTTCCACCCTCCCCCCCCCCCCCCCCCCCCCCCCCACCTCAGCCTGCTAACCTGCTCCTGGTCAATACCCAGTGTGAACTCTGCAGGAAAGTGCAGGCGTGTGGATTGGGCCCCTACGGCTGTGATGCACTTGTGGTCCAAAAGCTTGCCGATCCTTGCCATCAGGATGCGCATATGAATGGCCACTTGGCCTCGGTACTGGCGGGCTGGTCAAGTGTCGATGAAGGCCGCCTGCCGGTGCATTACAGAATTGTCGGGAGACAATTGGGAAGAATAAAGTCAACTGCCCTCCGGCATTGTAACCAGCAGCTTGTTCATTCGCACCAAGTCCCGTTCACCCATCACCCCTGTGCTCGCTGACCTACATTGGCTCCCGGTTAAGCAACGCCTCGATTTCAGAATTCTCGTCCTTGCTTTCAAATCCCTTTATGGCCTCGCCCCTCCCTATCCCTGTAACCTCCTCTAGCCCCACAACCAATGTTTCCCCCTAATCATTTTTTTTTTTTTTTTGATGCGAGACCCCTTTAAGGGGCTGTGCGGGACCGGGAAAGAGAGCTGCACGGCTTAGAAGGAACGTTGCCCACAACCCTCCGAGATATCTGCGCTCCTCTAATTGTGGCCGCTTGAGCATCCCCGATTTTAATCGCTCCACCATTGGCGGCCGTGCCTTCAGCTGCCTGGGTCCTAAGCTCTGCAATTCCCTCCCTGAACCTCTCCAACTCTCTACCTCTTTCTCCTCCTTTAAGTTGCTCCTTAAAACCGACCTCTTTAACCAAGCTTTTGGTCACCTGCCCTAACTCCTCCTTACGTGGTTCGGTGCCAAATTATGTTTGATAATCGCTCCTGTGAAGCGCCTTGGGACGTTTTACTATGTTAAAGGCGCTATATAAATACAAGTTGTTGTTGTTCATTAGTCATACAGATGCAGTAATACGTTCACTGCAGCTCGAATTAGGAAGAATAAACACATTTGCAGCAACAGGAAAAGGCTGTTGGATCCGAAAGGCCCTTCCCATTTATGATGAATCTGTATTGTAAACAGCTTTTGTTTGCCCTTGAATTGTGTCACTTACTGATTCATCTCCAGAATTGCCACAGTCTGGAAGGATACTTCGGGTAGCTTCACAAGATTACATGGGACACGCGAAAGCCCCTCTGCTGAAACGCTTCCAGTGGAAGGAGCTTTATACATAAAACCCAAAACTAGAAGATAAATATATAATAATTAAAAATAGATTTGAAATATCCTTGTGCTTTAACAGTTCCGGTATACGTCTTGTCCTCCGTGGCTTAAAATGTCTTGATGGAATCTTTTCCAATTTTACTGGATGGTGTGAATGTTTTATTAGGCTCCTGGTTATGAAATCTCCTTCCTATCGTGAACATTTCCAAAGTGGAGAATATCCTTTCACGGGATCGCAGCTGTCCCAACTGTAAAGTTGGTTCAGCGGAACTTCTCCATTTTTGTTTAGCTCCTAGTGGTGGGGGACGGGGGAGGGGATATACCACAGGCTTCATTGCCCATCAGGTGGGGGGAGTCAAGAAAGAGGAGTCAGACCATCAGGAAGCACTTTTTTCCCACACCAAGGGTAGTAGAGAATTCTCTCCCCCCAAAGTCTGGATGCCGGGACAATTGGAGCTTTCAAGGCTGAGCTCGATAGATTTTGGTCGGGTAAGGGTATCAAGGAATATGAAGTTAAGGCGGGTAAATGGAGTCGAGGTGCAGATCAGCCATGGTCTCATTGAATGGCGGAGCAGGCACGAGGGGCTGAATGGCCTCCTCCTGTTCCGATGTTCCTTGAACCCTGGATTATGTGCAGCAGGTTGGAAGTGTGGGATTGATTGCCTCATCCTTGTGGCTCTGTGATTTGTGACGTCGTTGTGCTGCCATAAACCACAGATTCTGGGACTTGAACAACTTGCTCTATATAATTGCCTCTTGTGTTACAGAACCGCTTTTAGAGAAGATAGGTCTGAGAAATGCTGAACTTCTGTTGGGTTGGGGTAGGGTGGGGTACTGATTGGGATGCCCCGGAGTGGTTGTTGGGATCACCCCTGTTTCTAAATTACTTAAGTAACCTGGATTCAGACATTCAGTGCAAAGTGGTCAAAATTTGCAGATGACACCAAACTAGGAGAGACAGTGGAATTGGAAATTACAGGATGAATTGGGGAAAAAAATAGATCAGTGGGCAGTAAAATGGCAGATAAAATCTAATGCAGACAAATGTAAGGTCCTGCAAGTAGGAAGAAAAGTAAGCAATGCCACGACTCCACGAATGGTGTTAGAATCATAGAATCTTATGGCACAGAAGGAGGCTATTCGGCCCATCGTACCTGTGCCAGCTCTTTGAAAGTGCTCTCCAATTAGTCCCACTCCCCTGCACTTTCCCCACAGCCCTGCAATTTTTTCCCAATTCCCTTTTTGAAAGTTGCTATTGAATCTGCCTCCACCACCCTTTCAGGCAGCGCATTCCAGATCATTACAACTCACTGCAAAAAAAAAAAAAAATTCTCCTCCTCTTCCCCACTGGTTCTTTTGCCAATTACCTTAAATCTGTGTCCTCTGGTTACCTCCCCCTCCCCCCCACCCCCCCCCCCCCCCCCCCCGGCCGGTGAAAACAGTTTCTCCTTATTTCATCTAGCAAAACCCCTCATAATTTTGAACATCTCACTTAAATCTCCCCTTAACCTTCTCTGCTCTAAGCAGAACAATCCCAGCTCCTCCAGTCTCTCCACGTAACTGAAGTCCCCTCATGGTGCTGAAATAGCTACGGAGAAGACGAAAGAGACCCAAGAGTCATTGACGTGGTACTCAACTTGCCCAACCTATGCGGGGACAGCAGCCAACAAAACCAACAGGTTGTTGAACCCCATGGCCGAAGAGTAGAACCCAAGTCACAGGAAGGTTTGACCAACCTCTACAATACTCGAGGCAGACCGTACTGCGAGCCATTACGTCCAGTTCTGCTCGCTGAGCCTCAGGGAGACTCTTCTGCAGTAGAAGCAGAGAGGAGCGACAAGGCCGATCCCGATTGTAAAATGTCTCGAGTTATGAGGAAAGACTGGAGAAACTTGGGCTTTCCAACCCGGAAAGGAAGCATCAGAGAGGTGCTCTTCAGAGGCGTATATGATAGCAAGTGGTATGGAAAAGACAAACCTGAAATATTCACGTTGACTATTGGGAGTAGAACTAGGAGGCAAATTTTAAAAGTGATTGTGTGCAGTTTTGGTCGCCTTATCTGAGGGAGGATGTTCTTGCCATGGAGGGAGTTCAGCGAAGATTCACCAGACTGATAGCTGGGATGGCAGGAATGATGTATGAGGAGAGATTGGGTCGATTGGGCTTATACTCGCTGGAGTTTAGAAGAATGAGAGGGGATCTCATTGAAACTTATAAAATTCTAACAGGACTAGACAGACTAGATGCAGGAAGGATGTTCCCGATGGTCGGGGAGTCCAGAACCAGGGGTCACAGTCTAAGGATAAGGGGTAAGCCATTTAGGACAGAGATGAGGAGGAATTTCTTCACCCAGAGAGTGGTGAACCTGTGGAATTCTCTACCACAGAAGGCAGTGGAGACCAATTCATTAAATATATTCAAAATGGAGTTGGATATATTTCTTAAGGCTAAAGGGATATGGGGAGAAAGCAGGGACAGGGTATTGAATTTGGATGATCTGCCATGATCTCGTTGAATGGCGGAGCAGGCTCGAGGGACTGAATGGCCTACTCCTACTCCTATCTTCTATGTATGTAAGAATAATTCTTCTTCACCCAAAGAGTGATCAACAAATGGAATAGACTTTGAGGAAGAGTAGTGGAATTGGAGTGGACCGTAAGGCACTGGAATTGGTTAAGAAACAATTGGATGTCTGGTTGGTTGGTTGCTGGGATCTTTCTGGACGGGTGTATTCAGATGGGCTGAATGGTCTTCCGCATCAGTAACTATCATGATGCTGAGAGACTTACCTCGACTGTCTTGTGGGGAGGATTCCACGTTGCCAGCAGTGGTGAAACTACGACTGGGCAATCGAACAATCTGGGGAAGGTCCATTCGAGCCAGCGATGCTGTTTCCGCTGGCTGCAGCAAGTTCCATTTCCTGGTGGGTAGGAAGGCCAACACCATCTGTTCAGGTGGTTCTCTGCTCTCCTGGGAGTTGTGGTACAGACTTATTTACAATGCTGCTACATACATGTGGGTAAGAAGAAAGAACTTGCATTTCCATAGCGCCTTTCACCACCTCAGGACGTTCCAAAGCCCTTTACAGCCAATGAAGTACTTTTTGAAGTGGAGTCACTGTTGTAATGTGGGAAACGTGGCAACCAATTTGCACACAGCAAGCTCCCACGAACAGCAATGTGATGATGACCAGATAATCTGTTTTAGAAATGTTGTTTGAGGGATAAATATTGGCCTCAGGACACCGGGGATAACTCCCCCGCTCCTTTTCAATATAGTGCCACGGGATCTTTGATGTCCACCTGAGAGAGCAGATGGTTTAGTGTCTCATTTGAAAGACGGCACCACCGACAGTGCAGCACTCCCTCAGTACAGTACTGCAGTGGAGTGTCGGCCTAGGTTTTGTGCTCGAGTCTCTGGGGTGGGACTCCAAGGCAGAAGTACTGACCCTCTGAGCCACGGCTGATGGTGGTGCTGTAATGTAAAGTGGAGACCCCCCCGCCCTCGCTGGTAGGGCTGACCCTCTGAGCCACGGCTGATGGTGGTGCTGTAATGTAAAGTGGAGACCCCCCCGCCCTCGCTGGTAGGGCTGAAGTACCAGTGCCTTATTTTCCACCCCTTCGACCACAGCCTTTGTGAGAAACAGGAACACATCAAGTGAAAAATCGCAAGGTTTGTTGTGTGTTCGAATCCAATGTCAGCAGAGTGCCGATAGTGTAAAGTGTAATAATGTAACTGAATCTTCCCAGAAACTACAGCTGAAGGACTAGAAGATCATGGTTCTAAAGGGGATCTGGTCTTTGTGTGTGAATATTATTTGTATAATGACGTGAATCAAACCATGTGTGGGGCAGGGGGGGTGGGTCCAAAACGAGGGGCCATAAATATAAGATCGGCACCAATAAATCCAATAAAGATTTTTTTTTTAATTCATCCATGGGATGTGGGTGTCGCTGGCTGCCCATCCCTAATTGCCCTCGAGAAGAATTCAGGAGAAACTTCATTGCCCAGAGAGTGGTGAGAATGTGAAACTCGCTACCACAGGGAGTGGTTGAGGCGAATAGTATAGATGCCTTTAAGGGCAAGCTAGATAAACACACGAGGGGAGAAAGGAATGGAAGGAACTGCTGAGAGGGTTAGAGGAAGCAGGGTGGGAGGAGGTGCGTGTGGAGCATAAACACCGAGATAGACCAGCTGGGCCGAATGGCCTCTGTCTGTGCTGTAAATTCTATTTAATCCTGTGTAATGTTGGGTAAACATCTGGAGGCGTAAAATCACAAAATTAAAGCCTGCTGTAAAACATTAACCAAACCAGGTCACTTTTATTGGGGAAACTGCAAAACAACATGAGCTGGTAATGACGTCCAGATAGATGAGAATGTTGAATACACTTGCGTAGGAAAAGGGAAAACGGAAGCAGTGGGCGGAGGGAGGGGAATAAATTGTTTGTCCTTTTTAAAGCCCCCAAAAAAACTTGGTGTCTCTCTTTTTTCACATCCTGTGCCGAGGGAGATTTGCTGAGTCAGTGCCTCGGTCTGCTTATACACATCGTGTGAGACAGCTGTCCCAAGCAGAGCAATATGTTTCCTACAACACGATCTGTAGCACTGGCTGCTCCGAGGACAGTAAACACATTTCTCTCCGGACCATTTTAAGTGGGAGCTAAAGCATCTGAATGTTCCAGAAGGCTGTGATGGTGGCGGGTGGAGGGGGGTGCAGCGGGGAGTAAAAAAAAACCGCTATGAGTGTCCTGTAATGTTTAAATATTGTATAGACAGCAGAGCTACAATTCATTGCCAGCACGCCGAGGTATGCTGAGCCGGGAGAGAACTTTCTTTTTAAAATAACTTGCGCATAAAATGGTGTCCTCCCTCCCTCCTTACTGAATAGAGGAGGTTTACCATCAACAGGAGGGGCCAGGAGAGAGAGCTGGAGGGACGGAGAGTGCTGCTGTTTGCTGCTACGGTGTTCCTCCAAGAGCCTGATATTTAAACAGCCGCTCTCCAAACCCCTACTCGAGTCCGGATTCTAAAAGGGATACAGTCGAGCACGATAGATAGGATCCGCGTGTAAGGTGACCCCGACCGCGCCTCCCCCCCACCCCCCATTTCCACTTTAGGTCCTAAACAGGGACTTAAATTTTTCATCTCGTATATGAGATTTATTTATATATATGTGTATGTGTGTGTTTCCCTCATAGAAGCATAGAAGATAGGAGCAGGAGTAGGCCATTCGGCCCCTCGAGCCTGCTCCGCCATTCAATGAGATCATGGCTGATCTGATCCTAACCGCCAATCTACTATCACAGAACCATCTCCTGAATCTAACAGAATTAGACACACGAAACAGGAGCAGGATCAGGCTACACGGCCCCTGGGCCCGCTCCGCTACCCACAGGGCCATGACCGATCCGCACCTAAACTCATGTCCAAATTCCTGCCCGCTCCCCGTAACCCTTAATTCCCTTTTCTTCTAGGAAACTGTCTATTTCTGTTTTAAATTTATGTAATGATGTAGCTTCGACAGCTTTTTGGGGCAGCATATTCCATGGACCTACCACCCTCTGAGTGAAGTAGTTCCTCCTCATCTCAGTTTTGAAAGAGCAGCCCCTTATTCTAAGACTATGCCCCCTAGTTCTAGTTTCACCCATCATCTGGAACATCCTCCCCACATCCACCCGATCCAACCCCTTCACAATCTTATATGTTTCAATAAGATCGCCTCTCATTCTTCTGAACTCCAATGAGTAGAGTCCCAATCTACTCAACCTCTCCTCATATGTCCATCCCCTCATCCCCGGGATTAACCGAGTGAACCTTCTTTGTACTGACTCGAGAGCAAGTATGTCTTTTCTTAAGTATGGACACCAAAACTGTACGCAGTATTCCAGGTGCGGTCTCACCAATACCTTGTACAACTGAAGCAATACCTCCCTATTTTTATATTCTATCCTCCTAGCAATGAAAGCCAACATTCCATTGGCCTTCTTAATCACTTGCTGCACCTGCATACTAACCTTTTGAGTTTCGTGCACCAGGACCCCCAGATCCCTTTGTACTTCAGTACTTTCCAGTTTCTTGCCATTAAGATAATAACTTGCTCTACGATTTTTCCTGCCAAAGTGCATAACCTCACACTTTCCAGTATTGTATTCCATCTGCCAAGTCTCTGCCCACTTACTTAGCCTGTCTATGTCCCCTTGCAGGTTTTTTATGTCCTCCTCACTACTTTCCCTCCCATCTTAGTATCATCTGCAAACTTTGATATGTTACACTCGGTCCCCTCCTCCAAATCGTTAATATAGATTGTAAAGAGTTGGGGACCCAGCACTGACCCCTGCGGAACACCACTGGTTACTGATTGCCAGTCTGAGAATGAACCATTTATCCCAACTCTCTGCCTTCTGTTAGATAGCCAATCCTCTATCCATGCCAGAATATTACCCCCAATCCCGTGATTTTTTATCTTAAGCAATAATCTTTTGTGTGGCACCTTGTCAAATGCCTTTTGGAAGTCTAAATACACTACGTCCACTGGTTCACCTTTATCCACCCTGTATGTTACTTCCTCAAAGAACTCCAGCAAATTTGTCAAACATGACTTCCCCTTCATGTAAATTCAGTACCCTGTCCCTGCTTTCTCCCCATATCCCTTGATCACTTTAGCCTTAAGAAATATACCCAACTCCTTCTTGAATATATTTAATGAATTGGCCTCTACTACCTTCTGTGGTAGAGAATTCCACAGGTTCACCACTCTCTGGGTGAAGAAATTCCTCCTCATCTCTGTCCTAAATGGCTTACCCCTTATCCTTAGACTGTGACCCCTGGTTCTGGACTCCCCCGCCATCGGGAACATCCTTCCTGCATCTAGTCTGTCTAGTCCTGTTAGAATGTTATAAGTTTCAATGAGATCCCCTCTCATTCTTCTAAACTCCAGCGAATATAAGCCTAATCGACCCAATCTCTCCTCATACGTCATTCCTGCCATCCCAGGTATCAGTCTGGTGAATCTTTGCTGCACTCCCTCCATGGCAAGAATATCCTTCCTCAGATAAGGCGACCAAAACTGCACACAATACTCAAGGTGTGGTCTCACCAAGGCCCTGTACAACTGCAGCAAGACATCCTTGCTTCTGTACTCGAATCTTCATCCCTCCTCACCTGAAGCTGTTGACCCGTGGTCGCAGTCCTCCAGTGTCTCTTCCACGTGGCCATTCTTGACGTCTTGTGCTCGGCAGGCTACTTGAAACATAAGGAGCTGCACAGCCGAGCCCACTCTTCTCATCGAATGCTCATTCACGTGCAGTTTACGTCAGGGGTCATGGAGAGTGTTCACGGGCAACAATCGAAACTTGCATTTATATAGCGCCTGTAAAAATAGTAAAATGTTCCAAGGCGCTTCACAGGAGTGCTGTCAGACCATATTTGACACTGAGCCACGTAAGGCGATATTAGGACGGGTGACCAAAAGCTTGGTCAAAGAGGTGGGCTTTAGTGAGCGTCTTAAAGGAGGAGAGAGAGAGAGGTGGCGCGGTTTAGGGAGGAAATTCCAGAGCTTAGAGTCTAGGCAGCTGAAGGCACGGCCGCCAATGGTGAGGTGAAGGAAATCATGGCTGCGCAAGAGGGCACAATTGAAGGATCGCAGAGATCCCGGAGGGTTGTAGGGCTGGAGGAGCTTACAGAGATGGGGAGGGGCGATGCATTACCAGACTGGAGCCAATGTAAGTCCGCGAACACGGGTGATGGGTGAACGGGACTTGGTGCGAATCAGGATACGGGCAGCAGAGTAGCGGATGAATTAAAATTTACAGAGCGTGGAAGATATCTGGTTGACTACATGTTTTTTTTCCACTTTCCCGAACCCATGGGGACTAAAGGCAGTTTTTAAGCATGATTTGCCATAATCAGCCAATTCAGCACAGATAGGGCGGGGGGTGGGGGATTTATACCTGCACATTTCCTGGCCAGTACATTTACCCAACTAGGACACCCGGGCCCACATGTGCAACACGCCAATAAATAAAGAAGGGTTTTATCATGGTCCGTGACTTGAAAATCAACATTGCTGCTGGAAGTTTTGGCCCATCTATGATGTACGGCTAGCTGTTTATTGCACACAGATGGACATAGTGCGAATATTTCTCCCCACTGAGGTTCACAGAACTTCCTCACTTCCTCGGGAAAGACTAACGTGCAATTTAAAAGAGAAAAAAATGTTTTATGTCTTTTATGAGTCCCTTCAAGTCTCTTGTGTAATTGACTGGACAATGGAAGCTGGGTTTTTTTTGGAAGTTGTTCAATTGTAATTCAGCTAGATGATATTTCTCCTTCTCTCTCTCCAGGGTTCTGGCTGGTTTGGACCATCATCATCATCCTGAGCTGCTGCTGCGTCTGTCACCATCGGCGGGCCAAGCTCCGCCTACAGCAGCAGCAACGGCAGCACGAGATCAACCTCATCGCCTACCAGGGGGCCCGTAACTACTCCCTGCTTCCGCTCTACCTGAGTAGGTGTCTCTGTCGCAGTCGGGGGAATTCCCCTGCGGCCGGGGGGGGGAATTGTGCATTGTTATTCGCCCTTTCAGAACATCGACTTGTCATTTTCGCAGTGAGGGGTTGGGGGTGGGGTGGGAAATGATCGCCGTGTTCACAACCGAGACGCTGTTATGGCGATACGTTGCTTCTGCTGTCGCTCTGTTAGAGCTGTTTTTTTTCTGACTTGCGCGTGTGCGCCACTTGCTGGCACTGTGTGTTGTAAATTTTGGCCATGTACTGCACACAATCTTCTGCCCAGTTTGGTCCAAAAAGCTACAGAGAATTACATAGAATTTGACAGCACAGAAACAGGTCGTTCGGCCCAACCAGGTCCGTGCCGGTGTTTATGCTCACTGTGAGCCTCCTCCCACCCCTCTTCATCTCACCCTATCACCATATCCTTCCATTCCTTTCTCCCTCATCGGTTTTATCCAGCTTCCCCTTAAATGCATCGATGCTATTTGCCTCAACCACCCCCTGTGGTAGCGAGTTCCACATTCTCACTGCTCTCTAGGTAAAGAATTTGTGTACAGTATGCATCTGGATTTTCATTATGGACTCCCAGTGGACAAGGCCCCTCCGTAAGGGTGCAGAGTCGGAAAATGTGACCTCTTGTGGGTAAGCGTGTTGCGTGGCACCGCATGGAGCCATGCAGGCTGGGCTAGACCTCGGGTTTGATCTTTATTCTTGCTGAATTAGCATTGTTCAGGGGGGGGGGAGAGGGGGAGATGGGGTGTCCGCTTACAGTCATTCATTGACTCCTGCTCGAGAGTCCAAGGATGGATACCTGTTGAGGACTGGATGGGGACAGTGGTGATGGTGTCCATGGCCATATAGACTCCGTACTTGCTACCTGGGCTCGCACTTGAAGTATGACACTCGAGCAAAGTGCTGGAGGATCCCTGGTTCCCTCAGTTTCTACCCCAGCAAGAGGAGAGAGAGAAAAAAACCGGAAAGGAACAAAATTGGAATTCTCTACCCCAGAGGGCTGTGGAGGCTGAGTCGTTGAGTATTTACAAGGCTGAGGTCGATAGAGTTTTGGACTCTTAAGGGAATCGAGGGATACGGGGATAGTGCAGGAAAGTGGAGTTGAGGTCGAAGATCAGCCATGATCTTATTGAATGGCGGAGCAGGCTCGAGGGGCCGAATGGCCGACTCCTGCTCCTAATTCTTATGTAATTTTAAAAAAATTCATTGGGGTTCCTGAAAATTATCTTGCTATCATTTTTTAAAGTTAGTGTCATTTTTCCAAATGTGTCTCCTGTAGGAAAAGATTTCTTACTCCATGGGTTAATTGTAATTTCGCCCGCAACAAATCCCTACTTCCAGAGAAATGAGGGGAGCAACCAAACTCTCAGATAACCTAAAGAATAGAACTGAGTATTTGGTGTAAGTTGGATATTGGTCCTTTTAACCCATGAGATCTGGGTCTGAATCCAGTCTGGTGGGTTAAACATTGTCCTCGCCTCCTGGGACCTGGGTCTGAATCCAGTCTAGTGGGTTTAACATTGTCCTCGCCTCCTGTGACCTGGGTCTGAATCCAGTCTGGTGGGTTAAACATTGTCCTCGCCTCCTGTGACCTGGGTCTGAATCCAGTCTAGTGGGTTTAACATTGTCCTCGCCTCCTGTGACCTGGGTCTGAATCCAGTCTAGTGGGTTTAACATTGTCCTCGCCTCCTGGGACCTGGTTCTGAATCCAGTCTGGTGGGTTAAACATTGTCCTCGCCTCCTGCGACCTGGGTCTGAATCCAGTCTGGTGGGTTTAACATTGTCCTCGCCTCCTGGGACCTGGTTCTGAATCCAGTCTAGTGGGTTTAACATTGTCCTCGCCTCCTGGGACCTGGGTCTGAATCCAGTCTGGTGGGTTAAACATTGTCCTCGCCTCCTGCGACCTGGGTCTGAATCCAGTCTGGTGGGTTAAACATTGTCCTCGTCTCCTGGGACCTGGGTCTGAATCCAGTCTGGTGGGTTAAACATTGTCCTCGCCTCCTGCGACCTGGTTCTGAATCCAGTCTGGTGGGTTAAACATTGTCCTCGCCTCCTGCGACCTGGGTCTGAATCCAGTCTGGTGGGTTTAACATTGTCCTCGCCTCCTGGGACCTGGTTCTGAATCCAGTCTGGTGGGTTAAACATTGTCCTCGCCTCCTGCGACCTGGGTCTGAATCCAGTCTGGTGGGTTTAACATTGTCCTCGCCTCCTGGGACCTGGTTCTGAATCCAGTCTAGTGGGTTTAACATTGTCCTCGCCTCCTGGGACCTGGGTCTGAATCCAGTCTGGTGGGTTAAACATTGTCCTCGCCTCCTGCGACCTGGGTCTGAATCCAGTCTGGTGGGTTAAACATTGTCCTCGCCTCCTGGGA